>NW_023339762.1:14743152-14751494 GCF_004916995.1 Morone saxatilis | reverse complement strand
CTGCTACCCATCTACCCTCAAAATACCGGCTCCTGTTGCCACAATCTTTTCAGCGCAATCAGCTGCCCAAATTTTGAAGTTCCTCTTTAGGGAAAATAAAAAAAAACTTGGGCTGGGTCGAATGTTGAGGCATTGTGAGCTGGCAGGCAAAACGGGCAGGCCCTTGTGTGAAGCCAATAATCCGGGCGTCAGGGCTTCCAGGTGCGCAGAGGGGATGTGATTGGACCAGGGGCCTCGATATGGAGGGCCCTCGCTCACTTGACATTTGAGGTTTCATAAGGTCTGGAACAAAAGGCACGGGGCCAAAATGAATCAGGGGAGAGGGGGCAGGCAAATAATCTTTTATTCCTCCCTCACCTTGGGGCCCCCCTCCCCCTCACTCTGCCACCTCCCATGGCTCGGGGGCACCACATCACGGGGGCCTCAACCTTGGGAGGGAAGAGGGAGGCACGATATTACCTTTTCTGACGCCTTAGGGTGGATTCACGCACCAACGGACAGCAGCGTCACTTCTAAGGCCCTGTGCTATACCTTGCAGATATTAGTTTGTATGCTTGTGGTAGGGATGGAGATGTGTATTTGAATGGCTGGACGGCGGCTGGGTGTATTGCTGCACAACCCTGGTGTAATGTATTGAGGGAAAGGCAGGACAACAGGAAAGACAAGGACAGGGAGGCAGACAGACTTAGAGAGAGTACCTGATTGTGGTGTCATTATGTGGATAACCATTGGTACCCTGTGTGTGTATGTGTGTGTTGTGGTGTGGTTTGGAGCAGCGAAAAAATAAAAGGAATACTTATACGAATGGGATAGAGCTCTCTTTTAATTCATATAAGGACACGAATCTTTTAGGCACACATATTTATAACAGGTCCTAAATGGTAGCTATAAGACGGGTATGATATACAAATTCAGAGAGAGAGAAGAAAATGAAGTGCCAATGCAGCAGAAGATGGATTTAGATTTTCGACACCAGTCAGTTTTTGTGGCAGATAAATGGAGCTGAACGCAGGGTGGTTAAGCGAGCCTGCCTGGACCCAGCAACAGTGTTTCACTCTACCCCACACTGAAACATCTACTCAAAGCCAGCAAATGTTAGAATTTACTGTATAAACGGAGGAGGAGAGGAGAAGACAGGGGGGATAGAGAGTCCTAGTCAGTGACTGTATTTCAGTTTATTCAGAATAGGTGCCTTATTAGTGGCTGTGGGGGTGGGGGGGGCAAATTAATGGCAAAAATGTCATTGCAAGTTGATCTGGCTCCTTTAAGTAGCTGTGTATGATTTATATGGAACTGTATGCGCTCATATAGGTTAATTGATATTGGTCAATCACCTTAGAGGTGGGAAAGCTATATAAAGTACAATACAGTTAGGACCCACCTTTTAGCGCAACATTAAATTGATGTACACATTAATAATTAATCAATAATCCAATAATATATATTATTCTGAGATGCATGCATTAAGTATTTTTGGTACTCATAGTGGCCTATATTTAATATATTTTTACATAATACTATTAACTCATACGAATTTTTAATGCAGGTGAACATAGTATCGCTGTCTGTGGCGTTGCTTCTTCTTCTACTTCTTCCACCACTTCCAAACTGCAGGTGCATCACTCAAAAAGTTTTTATGTAAAGGGGAACAAAAAAAAAACCTTGAAAATATGTTCCAACACATGTATTCAAGACAGAATAAAGTGGTTTGAGAAAGTGCTAATGAGACTGCAGCCTAATATACCCCACCCTATTAACAGTAATAATGATCCAAACTGAAGTTCATTAAGTGTTTACAATATTTTGTCTACCCTGATATGATTTACATCCTATACAAACAGGCAGATGTATGTACAGGGGCTCTACAGCTCAATGCGAATTTAATTGCAGGGTTGTAAGTGCAATCTGTGGACAGAACAGCAGTCTCTTTTAATGGGCGATTCAATTAAAAAACAGGAAAAACACGAGACACCTCGGGGCCATATGTTCTCTTCAGCCTGGAAGTCTCTATAAAAAAAACACATAAGTCAACAGATAGTTTCCAGATTAATCCCTGTGACATCTTTTAGTACCAGACCGAGCCCCCACGTGGGGCAGCCTGGATAAAGCTCATCATGTTGGAGGTGATTGGACAGCATATCGATGATTGGCAGGAGAATGAAGCGCGGTATGTTCGCTTCTCTGTCGCTATTGGCTGTCTTTAATGGCCGCTCCTCCCTCAGACCACACACCATTGGCTTTGTGGGGCTTCGCGGAGGAACCGGGAAATTGTAGTTCTTTACAGCGGACGCACATCTGTAGTGCTTATTATCGACTAATATGAATTAAACTACACGTCCCGACGTCATGGTACGGGCTCTTATAATTGTTGTGAATATGTAATTGCGCTCGTGCGACTGGCTGCTTCTAAATTTGGCTTGGCAGGGGCGGGCTGCTACAGTCGGTGAGGTGGTCGCTCCGCCGGTGCTGTGAGAGGATGTGAGCATTAACGGAGGCTGGAGGAAATTAACCGATAAATGCGTGACGACGGGACGCCGTGGAGAAGCTCAGTCGCGGACAAGCAGGGTCATGATGTGCCAGAAGTCGATTTTTTGTAGGGAAAACCAGAGGATATAGAGGACTCGTTGTTAGTTCATAGGGACAGTATTCAGCTCCGTGCGCATAGAATAACGCGCTGGAGCTTTTTTTTTGGAGAAGACCGAGACAACTCCTGCTTTGATTATCACACTGAATGGACTTTTGAAATATTGTCTAAAAGAATGACGACCGACCACAGGTCCGAGGATGTTTCCACTCTTCACGGAACCTGCACATAGCCCAAGAGCCGGCCACTGACTGACCTTTTACGCACGGGGAAAGATCCGTGCTCAATCATTTTGTTTTCGCGTTTATGTGGATGAACTTTGCAATACATTTTTAATGATTCGAGATCTGAGCAAGATGTACCCCCCGGCGCGGCATCCGGTAAGTGGAGAGCAGTAGCAGCCAAGGCAGTATGTCAAAACAGCGCAGATTAACAGCCGCGCGCCTGATGCGTAATCAGTTTAGATCAAGTTTCCGTGCCACTGCGCGCTCACACGGACAATTGCGCTCATTGTCAAACTGCTGCAGCTGCATGTGTGAGTCTGTGAGTGTGCGTGGGTTAACGTGTAAGGAGTCTGAGTGAAACCAAAAGGCCAAATCACAGAGGCCTATTGTCATATGCAATCTTGTGTGTGTGTGTGTTTGTTTGTGTGTGTGTGTGTGTGTGTGTCGTGACACTTTGGTGGCTCAGTTCTTCCTCTCTCCCCCCCCACGCTGTTTGGTTTGGGTTGAGGTCCCCCACCAGCCGGGACAGCCGTTAAAGTTCACCGTAACCGAGTCCTGTGACCGGATCAAGGAGGAGTTCCACTTCCTGCAAGCCCAGTATCACAGGTAATGATTACAAAGTGCATCGCTAAAAGTATGACAGTGTCAATATTTTCTCTCTATTGAATAGTAAAAGTGAAGGCTAATATTTGGTTGTTGCCTCCTGTAGGAATGAAAAAGACACGCTGCTGTCAATCGGTTAAGTGTGAGTGAGTTACTCAAGTGATAGAGATGCCTGAAATTGACACCTTGTCCTCTATTTTAGTCTTAAGGTGGAGTATGACAAACTGGCCAATGAGAAGACGGAGATGCAGCGCCACTATGTCATGGTAAGATTACGTTACAATAGGGAGCAATTATGGTTCCAAATTGCCAGGCTTGTTGAAGATCTAGTTGGGGTGGAGTGAGACAGGCTATTGTGATCACCTGTGTGGTGGTTAGGGCGGGTTGAGTGTCAGGTTAAGGCCTGTGAAAGCCCCCAAGGGGTTTGATGTAGCTGGTTGTTATGGAGGAGCTCTTCCTGACAGGCAGGCGGCAGTGGGCTGAGGCTCCATTATAAACGCGCCCCTGATCTCCAAGGGGTCGACTGCAGCGTTGCCCTCTGTGTGTGCTGATCTGATTATTCTCCTAGGAGACTCCACGCTCAAAGACATATGCATGGCCATAAATTAGGTGTGAGCTGATGGTGGAGGGCCAGAGGCAAAGTGTGTGTGTTTGTGTGGGGCAGGGGGGAATGCACCACAGCAAACAAAATGGAGGTCGTGGAACATGCTAGCAGTTTCTGTGTGAACCTAAATTATTAGCTTTTATTTTAGCAGCCCTTTTGGGAAAACATAGGTGTGCTTATGATGCAGGAATTCACTTCAGACATGACGCAATCAGAGGGCTCTTCGGTGGCAGTGTGCTCTGTTGTCCCAGGTAAACACACCCAGGATGACTTAAACCAATACATGCAGGCTTAAGTTAAACATTCTTTTCAGGAAAACAACATGTCAGCCTGACTGGGAGGAGGTTAGGTAAACATGTAGGGAAGTATCCCACAGCCAGCACTGGGTGTCAGGTTACGCTACGGCTGTGGGGCTCTGATCTCAGACAGAATGGCTCTCTTGTTTGAGAGTAATTTTCGAAGAAGCTAATGGACTGAATAATGCATTGGCCTCATCAAATAGACGCTGACTGGAAAGCCATTTCTGCCCTGGCTGCCACTTGTGGGCTCCACGGATTACATTTCAGCCAGACAGACTGACCTGGCTTGAAATATCAAGAGTGTTGAGCAATCGCGTTACGCTAAGTAAATAGACATCCTGGAGATCTGAGGGCTTCAGATGGTGATCAATAAATTTAACCCCTTTCTTCTCTGTGCCCACATTATAAACAACAAAATATCGATGTATTGGCTATTCACTGTCAGCTGCTAGAAGAACTCCTTTTTAGTCTGATCTTAGTTTATCACATTTGCGCCACAGAAGCTGGATTTAATTTAGGTTTCAGTCGTGATGTTCAAAACCATTTGATGATGTAATTAGCAGAGTGATCGATTCAAATATTGATTTATGGCTATATGCCCTATGTTAGTTACATTTAAATTAGGATTATGAGTATAGTAAATGTTAGCACAACTTGATTGTAAATGGAACTTTTTTTGACTTCATTAATCACAATTAATTCTTTGCTTTCATTTCAGTATTATGAGATGTCCTACGGGCTGAACATAGAGATGCACAAACAGGTAGGTACCATCATGTTCCTCAAATTGTTCAGCTCAGTGGTTTTCCAGTGTCAGGGGATGTGAGACTCAGGGGGAGCTGCTCATAGGCTATGAAGTGAACGGAGCATCAGTAATAGGCTGTAAACAGACAGATCTACTGCACACAAACAACGCATTAAAATTGCAAACTTGTACCACCACTTGTACAACTGCTGTAACCCTTATTTTTGAGTTGTGTAAAGCCTGGATTTGTCTCTACCTTTTGATAAGATTAAAGGTAGACTTTGGCAGGCTCGGCCTCTGACTTAATGATTAAAGGGAGAGGATTGCTGATGGGCCAGTATTTCTTTTAAAGAGGCACAGTAATTACAAGAGGGAGGTAAAAGTCCTTCAGTCACTTATTGTGCCCTTATCTTCATCGAAAGAGCCTTTTTTGTATTGCTCCACAGATCAATCACACTGGTGCTTGAAGAGATAAAGATTGTATGAATGAGTAACTCTGTGATTCACATGCATGCTGCTCTTAAACCAGCGATGCTGTCCCCTTTCCTGCAACAGCCTAGCCTGGTTAAGGACAGCGTTTGAGGCATGGCGGATCGGTGTGGTAGGGTGATCCATCAGTCTCCGGGCTGTGTGTCACACTGCCACATGTCTGTCAGGGCTCGAGCCGCTCTGATAGCTTCTGTCAGGCACTTATCGCCAACCAGAGGAAAGAGGAGGGGGATGGGAGCCGGAGACACGTTGGAGAATAGAGCCGGGGGAGGGGCAACAGCCCAGCTCTGTGTAAACAGGTTAATCGACTGATCCATTTTAGCGCCTGACTTTTATCAGGAACCTCAACAAAGCTGATGGAAGCGCTTGAATAATTCATCAGTGGGGCCCTAACCTGCTGAACGGCGTGTTTGTGAGCAAACAGTGTGGGCCCCGCGCATGCAGCTCCCCCGGCTTACGGCTCAGGCAGGGGAGGAGGAGAAGATGGGGAGTGGTTAACAGGCAGGGTTGGGATAGATTATTGGATGCACATAGGCATATTATTTTCCTGCCAGGAGATTTATTCCATAGTGAGGAAATCTATTCCTCTAACTCTGCCTTTTTCATTACTGTGCAGGGACATAATTCAGATTTCAGAATGCACACGCCGGCACAGCTCAGATGGACTGATGTGGCAGTGTTATCTGATTCCTCTCTATCAGCCGTGACAGTATGTAGATACAAATAGCTAATTTCTGCTGCGTGATGTCAGCCAGTAATTACCATCATCTGGTGCTTGTTTCCAAGAGCTGCACGGGGTTTGGGGCTTGGGTGAGGCTCAATCAGATTTGGCTGTTACCTGTAGTCGTAACACAGATATGAGACCCATGGCTGCAGGAGTCATTTGCTAAGTAGCAAACTATCTGCCATACCCGGGGCCAAAAAAAACTTGGTCAGCCAGCAGACTGTCTGCAGTGTTCATACAGAAGGGGACGTGCAGGGGAAAGTAGTTAGAGAAACTGTGGCACTCCAAGCCAATGCTCCCATATCCCCAATCTGTCATGTGGGACTGGAGTGTAATAATTGCAGGGTGTGAACTGTTGGGTGTCAGGTCCGCTTGTATAAACAGAAATTTATTGTATTTTAAGATATGGCATGATGAAGAAGGTTATGGTTTTATGCCGTCCTTTGCCCAAGAAGATCACCTGACTTACTGCTGCAGCCGACAAGGTTAATCATAGCAATGACTCATGCATCCATTTAGGCAGGCTTTTGGTCTTAGCCAGATCAATACAGATAACTCCAAATGCCAATTAGAAATGTGTTCTGGACTATCACATTAACAAAGACTCTGAGGCCTTGTGCAACAGCTCAGTTCAGTGGAAGCATGCATCATTTTTTGGCTTAGATGAGCCGCTAGTGAAGTACTAATCTAACTAGAAAAATCAGAGAAGGGGCAATGCTGTCATCTTGGACAAATTGGAGGCCCTCGTAATCTGACTAGTCAAGTATTGTTTATAGATGGATCATGTGACCAGAGCCACCAGTGGTTTTCCCTCTGTATTTAATACTCATCAGTGTCTCGACTCCATTTTCCCACTGCTGATAGAAACAGGCGAATACCTTTCTGCACACCATTGACAAGCCAGCCTGAGAGTGCTCTTAGAGTGGTGCTACACAGGTCCGAGTACCTGTAATTGTGTAGCAGCAGCGCAAAGCTGGCCTCTCAAGGGCCAAGCTGTCATCTACTTAAAGTGACAACAGCCCCGTTTTTATCTGCCAGCAGAACAAAAAAAAATCCTCCCAGCACTTTCACTGTATCTATTTTGACAGCAGTGCCGAGCTGAGTTGATGCCTTTTCCATGTATTTGCATGTTGTGTTGTGAGAGGGTAGATGCTGCCAGTTGTTTAGGGCACAGTAGATCAGCCACCTACTGACCTCTTCCAGCCAGCTGTCACCATGACACTAAGCTACGGAGGAATGGACTGTGCGCTCAAGGCCTTTTCACAAATCCTGTCAAATGTTCGACTGCTATTGACATGGCTTATCTCAACAAACATGGATTATACAGGCTCTGTAGCTTTTCAACCATATCTGAGGGCGTTCTTGAGCTCTTGCTAGAGCACTTTTACTACATTGTATTATTACTAATGCTCATAAAACCTTCTAACCCTTTCGTTGCTTTATTGGTTGTAGGTCAAATTTATTGCGAGTCAGAGTGTCTTTCTTGTCTGCAGACAGTAATCAAGTTATAATCAGTGTTATCTTATGGACTATTGTACTTTCTGTAACACATGCTACCATATATTTGTTTCACATTATTGCCTCTGATCCCAGGCTTTACTTAGTTTCATCCGATATTTCATCTTCAGCTTGTTGTTTGTCCCGCTGGCTTGCCCGGCTAAGTGGCTATCCATGTTGCAGCTTGGGTCAGCAGGTCTCGTTCTGTTGGACATTATTCTCCAATCTCTCTGGCTCTGCTCAGAGGTAATACGTCTGGCTGCCAAAACTGCCTGGCATTTCTGCCATGTGTAATAAATAAGCTGGCGGTCTGCAAAGTACATTGTGTGTGCTGCTCCAAATGAAAAATCGTAGAAAATCCCTGTGATGTTTTTGTGTTCCGCAGTGGCCTTGGGTTGAACTGCAGCTCATAAATTCCATAGATGATGTAGCTTTGGCACTGTTATTTTTCTGCTCCCAGCGTAGAGAACCTGAGAGTCTCATCTCCTATCCCTGGAAGAAGGAAGGAGGAGGAGGCCGAGTGTGCAGTGTTTTTACAGCGGGGGGGGCGGGGGGGGTCTATCACACCTCCTC
>NW_023339762.1:14741591-14743052 GCF_004916995.1 Morone saxatilis | reverse complement strand
TTGAATAAAGTTATCTTTTTATCCACCATTCATTTGCTACGTTCATGTGATCGACAGGCTGAAAATTCAATTTAATGACCTGCCTCCAAGCACGTAATATGATTTTAAAGCCTGTTACGGTCAAGCAGAGGTGCCATTTGCATAATGATCCCAGCAAGATAGGGCTGCAGCCGTTGCCATGGCAGTTGGTAGACAAGCAGAAGAATGGAGACAGGGCTGTGTGGATGGATGGGAGGTTGGGAGGGTGGTGTGCCGGGCAGCTGATTGCAGTGAGAAATGGTCCAGCTTTCAGTCTCGGAAAGGCAGAGCTCTAACACTCTGCTCTCTTTGTGTGTACAGGCCGAGGCCGGTAGTTGTGTTCTAATGGTATTGATCATAGTTTGAGGTGCGTTACCCTCGAAGGTCATTACGGGTTGTAAACTTTGCTCAAACTGCAGATACAACCCTTTTAATGTAAATTGTCTGCACCGTCACATGTAAGTAAACAGTGCAGTCTGGTTAGTGGGCCTCACTTCCTGGGGTGTGGTTGTGTGGTTTAACTCTGAGGTTAACTGCAGGACACCGCAGTTTGCAGATGAGGGGAAGGAGGGCAGGGTGAGAGAGGATCCTCTCAACACAGCAGCACTCTGCCTGCTCATATCCGTTTAGCATGGAGTGCACTCTCAGCACAGCTGTGCTCCATCCCCCTGGGCTCTCCTAATGTTTTAAATATTTCAAATGTCAATATCACGCTGTTTAGAGGATGTTGAGTCAAGCAGTTCTGATTGCCGCAGTAATTGACTTAATCGGTGTAAACATTAAAGGCGGGGTTATTTGAAGTCACTGTCTGTTTCATACTTTACCGTCTCATTTTGCTCCTCTTTTGTGTTTCCAGACGGAGATTGCCAAACGGCTCAACGCAATTTTAGCTCAAATTATGCCTTTCCTGTCACAAGAGGTGAGTTTTGAATGTGGCTCTCAAACAGAGTAACAGTTTAGTACTAAAATAAAGTCACTTATTGTTGCCTGCATTCTAAAGATACTACTTCAAACAAAACTCTGGTTTAGCAATTTTGCTTAATTGTGTGTGACATTTGCCCTCACTTTTAAAATTGCAGCTGCACTATGAAAATTAAGTGTGAAATTCACAGATAAGTGAGTGTGGGTGTGTGATAGATGTTGGCATGCCCCAGTCATCTTTTGTAAATGTCTTCCCACAGCACCAACAGCAGGTTGCTCAGGCAGTGGAGCGGGCTAAGCAGGTGACTATGACTGAGCTGAATGCTATCATCGGGGTACGTGGACTTCCCAATCTGCCTCTCACCGTGTGTATACTCCCTTTTTTTATTCCTTTTTATTTGACCTTGGTTAGGGATAAAACTGCACATAAGATAATCACTAGCTCTAAATAACACTTTAGTCTGAACTGTTAAATGAACAGAATGTGATACATGACTCACTAAAGTAATAATGCAGATTTGC
>NW_023339762.1:14734619-14741560 GCF_004916995.1 Morone saxatilis | reverse complement strand
ATATATTTCTATATTCTTCTGTATGCTATATTCTTCAGCAATATATTCAAACTATATGCACAACGAGTAAAGCTCTCGAGAGCTGGTCTGTTGCTCCAGCTTTGGTCTCTGTGGCATCTTCACTGCCTTGTTGTGTGTTTATAAATGCGAGCCTGAGAGCTCTTGAGATCCCTTTTCGCAGCCCGTATCGCATTAATTGGCTAAGGTTTTAACGAGGAGCCTCATCCCTCACTGCTGACCTGGATAGCTGTGGGAATTAAAAGGCTGAGGGTGAGCAGAACACAGCCAGCGCTGCAAGCTACCCGAGACAGTACAGATAGCTGTCAGCCATCACAGCTCTGCAGAGCAGTTCTTTGCTCACTACAGCAGCAAGTAGTAATGTATAATGTTCATCACTGCTTCAAAGCACCAGCTGCTCCTCATTGATCAGCTGTACTCACCCTGGCCTCTTAAAACAGAAGCGATTGGTGTTGCCCTCCATACAAAGCTCAGGCTATGGGTGATCTTATTACTACAGTTGAATTTTACAGAGTCTTTAGCATGCATAAGAGGCGGGCCCCAAAAGGCTGACTTGATGACTGGAAGTACATATTGGAATTCAATGAATGCCCCTTCGGTGACCTTCTGTTCAGGATAATTGCTCCCTAGAATTTGTCTGAGTAGGTGTCTTTGTAGGTGATGGAGAGCTGTTTGTTTTTTATCTGTTGGACTAAAGCAGGTGCTTTATGCTTTATACTTCCATCAAAGGAATCAAGTTATTCCTAAGTAGATTTGATATGTGGCTCCTTCCTGTGTATGCGATTCTCACATTTGGAACAGTACAATGCTGGAATACCTTTTGAAATTGTCGCTGTAGTCCTTTCATTGTAGCTCTCTGTTGGTCTTTGCCTATAATTTAAAATTAGAAGCATTACAAAATTTACATTTGATAAAATATTAGACAAGCCCATTCATGATTTTAGTATATGGTCCTATTTGGCACCCAACCAGTTTTTTTATGAGACAGCCAGGCCTCCACCCAAGTGAAGCCGGCTGCTCGTGTCATAGGAGGTGGAAATGTAGCTACTGTATGTTTTACGAATACCTTTCCATTAGTTATTCATTGAGGAGATGCTCTGTAGGCATGCCAAAATCCTCATGCATATTGTAAAGCAAGGTGGGGTGAAAGAGCGTGCCAGGCAGACAGGCAGCATCCAGGAGCCAGCTGCATGCCTTATTGATGGGGCTGAGGGCCATTAATAGGATGCAACTAGGGCAGCTGCTTGCGTCGAGATGAACCTGACAGGTGGTGCTTCCTGTTTGATTAGAAAACACACCAAATATTGAAGGCAGCCAAGGAGTATTTCAGATAAGCCCACCTTTCTCCCAGTGAGTGGCCACCTGGATAAAGCCACTCAAGGGCTTTGTATTAAAAGGGCGTTGAACTAAAAGAGATTTCTTTTGTCTGTAACACCATCATTTGCAGTATGTAATAATGGAGAGAGGACATCTAGAGCAGCTGTAGCCTGACCGTTTTCTGTCCTCCTTTTCAGCAGCAGCAAGCTGCCTACCCTGCTCTCATGGTCAGTGGCATCTACAAATATCTGTATGTGCTGTTGTTAATGCACTTGGTGTGTGCACACATCTGGGCTTAACAGGCTTGTGCATGTTGCATGGCACTTTTTCTGTCCAAGTGCTATGCGTTCATAGTACAGTATAGTTTGTGTCGTTGGTACACCAGAGACTACGATAATACATTTGCTCAATTTTGCCTTTGTGTTTTTTTTCCTGCTACACTCAGTCTGAGAAAAAAGGGCAAAGAGTAGGTCTTTATCTTGGAATATTAAATTAGAGGAAATAGGCCAGACTCCTTTCTTTATTTATTATTGTCTTCATTTATGGCCCTCTAATGAGGGCTCTTGCTGATCAACCATGCATATTACCCATCAGTGCCTCATTAAACACAATGAGCAAGGATGGCTCTCCCCTGCCAATGAACTGGCTCCTTAATTTCCCTCATGGACACAATATTATAACACACTCGCTGTCTCGCTTGCTCTCTTCCCCACCCCCTCTCTCTCTCTCTGTGTCCTGGGTACATTTTGTAATTGGATTGACATCTGCCCTATAGAGCAAAGGAGAAGGTTGCAAGTTAAAAACCTTACTATTTTCCAATCTGCTTTTCTCTACCTTCAGGCTGGATACAGCAGAGGGCAATAGGCAATTAAAAAAAGACCCTCTAGATATGACATATTTTAGCAGGATGTGTCCCTTGTAAGATCTGTGACTGAATATTTCTGTTTCAAAAAGGGATAAGAACTTGAGAGCAAGTTACTACTGAGTTAGTGTATTTTTAACTGTGTTTGGCAGGTCAACCATATTGTTCTGTGTGTTGTACCATTTCCCCAGTCATTACAAAGTGTCTAATATTCCTAAAATGCCCATAAATGGTCACTGATTGAAGTCTGTCTTGTAAATGAGAGGAGGTGCATGTTGTAACAGCAGCTGAATTATTCAGCTGGCTCGTCGACGGGTACTAAATTGCTGATGTTTTTATTGGTGTCTCAGCTAAGTATTATTTAACCTTGCTTTAAACTGCTTACTTCCATGCTGAGTGCCTTTTAACTCCCATCCATTTCCCTGTGCCTTTCAAATATTGATGGTGAATATTGGAGGGTTGACTGAGTGCCAGCATGGGACCCCTGGTCCTGGCTCCCGAGAAGCCTTCCAGATGTACACACAAACACACACTCAAATACTCAGAGTGAGTGGGAAGGAGTGCCAGCTTCTGGCACTTAGTGTTCCTTCAGTCTCTTAAAGTTTGGGTGTGCAAATGATTCATGTTCTGTTAATCCAGGAACATGAATATGAGAGGAGTAAATAGACGCTGGTTGTGTTTTTGAAGTGTTTTAAAAAGCAGGTAGTTGTTTAGCCCACAGGCTGACAGATTCCTACACAGCTTCATGTTCCTTAAGAGGATTCCTCAACTCACTGATGTCATGGGAGTGCTGCAGTAGGAAATGTGCTGGTTTACCTGATGCCAAATGATTTTCTGTGTTAAACAGAGGTTGAATCAAACTTTGAGCCAAATTTCAACTCCTCATGCACTGCTAAGGCCTTGTGATTGTGCGTCTCATATGTATAAGACGTGTTGAGCAGTCGATCGTTAGCCATAATGTCTACCCTCCTCAGCACAGATCTAGGGCTTATGCCACCCTGTCCTGGTATGGAAATAGCACTGAGGGGGGATTGCTGTCTGATCCTGACAGTAATAGATGTGTGAATGTGCTAATATCATCCTGGGGTTTAACTGATCAGCCTCACGTTTAGAGTGTGGTTTCTCCTTGCCTTCTCCCTCCGACCCACTTGGTGTCTATCTGTCTCCCTGTCTACTTACAGCAGCAGCAGCTCCAGGCACAGCACCTCTCCCATGCTGCTCACGGGCCTCCAGTCCAGCTGCCACCCCACCCCTCAGGCCTGCAGCCGCCTGGCATCCCTCCTGTGACAGGCTCTGGATCAGGCCTGCTGGCGCTAGGCGCCCTGGGCAGCCAAGCCCATCTCCCAGTGAAGGATGAGAAGAATCACCATGATCTCGAACACAGAGGTGAGGAGCTTAGCTCAGGCATAGGCTTTCCATTTAGGCGTTAGCTGCTTAACCAGTTTATTTAGAAGAATGTAAATGTATATCAATTTTAACATTATTGCAAAGATGTTAAACAGGGAAAAAACAATTTAGTGCGGAGTGCTTCTCACTCTCTAGAGCAGAATCATAGGGCCCTTAGGTGAGGAGCACATCCTGTCTGTTCACATTCTGTCTGGGTAATGAGCTGGTACATTCCCAGCCCATGACTGCATAAGCTATTCAACAGCTCCAACACACGGTGATAAGAGGGGCCTTGTGCCCTGCAGTTGATTCTCACACGTTCAGCCAGAAGCATCTGTTATGATATGCTAACCGACTTGTTTTTCTCTTTGCTCCACTTGGTTTCATCATCACCTCCGCTGCCATTGTGATGTCTGCGGTACAGAGAACACGGTGAGTGTCCAAACCCACAACAGTTTTTGTTGCAGGGCTTGTTGGTTTCATAATTCATCACATTTTCATCTTCACAGCAAATGCCAAGTAAAAATTCCTACTAACAGCATGCCACCGCTGATTTCATGCACTGTTGTAATCTGCTTTCAATAAAATGATTAATTGGAAATGAGGTTTGGAATATAAGTCCTGTGCTTTTAATCCAGAAGGGAAATGACTGGTATCATGCTGGAGAGATTAGAAGCCTTGTAATTTCATCACAATTAAAGAATGACTTGGACTTCCCCTTCTTAAAGGATTTATTTGATCCCTTCTACTGTCTCCCTTGTTTACCAGCTCACTCTTTCTCTTCCTTGGCATGTGATGAATATTTATGAACACAAATGGAGAATTGTTTTCTTTTCTTTTTCTCTACCCCGTCTGGCTGGACCTGCTAAAGCGTTTTATTTGAATGGCTGTGATCTCTGATGGCTTGTGATGGGCCTGTGAGATTGTGTTTCTGCAGGCTGGGCCAGCTGAATGGGTGCAGTCATGTCTGAAGAAATGGAACTCCTGGGGCGATTAGCAGGCCTGTTTTGTTTCTGTGCTCTTGTCCCAGGTCATCTGATAGCAGAGTGGTGACTTTGGTTAATGAGTCACGCTAAGCATCCCTTTAAAGGTCAGCCATTATGCAGACAGTGGCCCTTTGCCCAGACTGCTAGTCCATCGGCCATTGTTCACTTCTCTGGGCTGCCACTGACTTAGTCCATGTTGTTGCTTTGGTCTTCAGAGGAAGAGACAGAGGGAATCAGGAGAACTTGGCAGTTTACAGGCAAATGGCAAACTCCTGTGAAAGCCGCTGGACACTTGCCTAGTTCCTCCCATTCTGTTGGTGTTTGGAGTGAGCTGTCCCAGCTTGTGTGGGCAGGCAGGCTCCATGAAGAAGCACCAGTCAGTCCCACGCTGCTGTGCCCACTGGCAGGATATAGATTCTCTTTCTTTATCAGAGCTCAAATTCTGAGCTGACGTGGTGCCCAAGCGCGCTGCAGCAATCAATGCCCAATGCCCACAACATACAGTCTCTCTCTCATTTTCTCTTTCTCTCTGTGTCTCTCCTCCCCTCTCTCTCTCACGCTTAGCCTGACTGACTCCGGAGAAAAGGCCCTCTGTTCAGCCACAACACACTGCTCATGTCCCTGTGAGGCTGTTTGTTGTCCAGTTATGAGGAGGAGGGAGCCCAGCTCAGAAAACAAGCCCTCCTCCATTCTGTTCAGATAACGGCCCATTCTGTTGTTTGCCCAGGGACAGGCTTGTGTGTGAGATTGGGCTTGGCTGGTGTCAGGGTACTGCTTGGAGCTGGCCTACAGCTGCATTTTAAGAGTCTGCAGCGTCCATAGTTGTGTGAATGAGGCATTTTTAGTGTTTGGATTGGCACAGCGTGTTCGCTGTAAATTTGTAACTGATGAGTGACTCACTGCTCTCTTTTACGATGGAAGACGAAATGGTAATAAAGTATGTTTGGTTTTCTCTTTGCAGAATAACTCTATATCTCCATCAGAAAGCTTACGCACATCCAGTGAAAAGCACCGCAGCTCCTCTGACTACAGTTTGGACTCTAAGAAACGCAAAGTGGAGGAGAAGGACAGCATGAGCAGATATGTAAGTCATTAAAGGAATTGTTCACTTATTCGCTTTTTTTGCCAAGAGTAAGATAAGAAGGCCCACACCACTCTCATGTCTGTCCATCAAATATGAACCTACAACCAGGAGGGGCAACAGATAGCCCAAAGGTTTAAAGAAAAGAAAACATGACCTCCAAAGCTCACTATTGACTCAATTGTTTGTTCCACCAAAGTGAAAAAGACAACACATTGTGGTTTTATTGGGGGTTATAGTCTCCGCCAGTTGCAACCTCACCTCCAGGAAGTGACTGCTCTCGTGGTCCAGGCTCATCAAACTCTTGGCAAGACGGCGATTAAGCGTATTACCCAAAATGTCAAATTATTCCCAAGGCCCTCCAGTAGTCAGAGATGTGGATCACCAAGGTTTCATTGAGAAAAAAAGATTGGTTAAGGTGACTAATTTTCCAATTATCATTACAGGACAGTGATGGAGAGAAAAGTGATGACCTGGTGGTAGATGTGTCTAATGAGGTGAGCAGTGCGGCATGTAATTGTAAATGGCATATTGACATGTACTGAGATGAAGCTATTACATAAACGTCAAACTCTATTGCTTTGGTTCTCTAGGACCCTGCCACTCCGCGGGCAAGCCCAGCTCACTCCCCACCTGAAAATGGCATCGACAAGCCTCGCCCTCCTAAGAAGGACACGCCCAACAGCCCTGCATCAGTGGCGTCCTCTGGAAGCACCCCATCCTCCAAGGCCAAGGAGCTCAGTCATGTAAGACACCAAGAGTTACGAACAAACTAGGACAGAAAGGGTTTAAATGAGAATTGCAGAGAGAGCAAAGGGATATGTGCAAATAAATCTAGGACGTTTTCTGTAGTGGATTAGGAATGGCTGTCGGTGCTTTAAGTGCATGACTAAACGTCAGGGATAATATTGTCCCGCATCAGGATCAGTCAGGTCTTCTCTGTTAATAGCTCAATGTATTTAACTATTCCAGGATTTTTCCCCCCTCTGCCTCACTAAAAGATTAAAGCCAAAGCAGTAAGGGGATAAAAACGGCCCCATCTCCATTGTGGCCATAATAGGTTTTAGAATAAATAGCAGTTTATGGCTCTGCAGGACTATGAGGGTTGTCAGAATTAGATTGGATTAAGTTCAGTTTGCTCTCAAATTGTCAGTCTGCACAGTGCCTGGTTTCCGGGATTGTGAATGTGCTTGCTCTCTCGTTCCCTCAACAGAATGACAAATCCTCTACGCCTGGCCTCAAGTCCAACACCCCCACCCCCCGCAACGACGCCCCCACCCCTGGCACCAGC
>NW_023339762.1:14716648-14734519 GCF_004916995.1 Morone saxatilis | reverse complement strand
ATATTCATGTCAGATACAAGGTTGGATATATCAGATGTTAGTGGATCTGTATGATTGGAGAGGTTTAATTGGCTTCTTGCTGCTTTAAATGCATAGGCAGTGTGGGATATTTGCGACTGTAAAGCTGTTCAGGATAAATGATGCTCCCGTCTGCATCAGAGCCAGTCAGGTCTTCTGCTGTGTAATTAGCTCAATTTGATATTGCATAACTATCCACGGATTTTTCCCCCTCTGCGCCTTCACTACAAAGCATTAATAGCCAAAGCTAGTAAATCGGGATAAAACGCACCACATCCCATTGGGGCCACATGAATAGGTTTAGATATATATTAGGCAGTTATATGGCTCTGCAGGACTATGGGGAGCGTTGTCAGAATTAGATTGGTATTAAGTTCAGTTGCTCTCAAATTGTATCTGTCAGTCAGGTGCACAGCTGGTTCGGGATTGTGAATGCTTGCTCTCTCGCTTTCCCTTCAACAAATTGACAATCCTCTACGCCTGGCCTCAAGTCCAACACCCCCACCCCCCGCAACGACGCCCCCACCCCTGGCACCAGCTCCACTCCTGGGCTCAGACCCATCCTGGGCAAACCACCAGGCATGGAGGCTCTTGGTTGGTACCACTCTTTCCTCTCTAGCAACTGAGATAATCTTTTTTCCATCCTCTCCCAATGCACTGTTATGTCACATACCAATATCCTTCTCCTGTCATTGTCCATAGCAGCAACCGCTGTCCTTACCCCGTTTGCATGTCTCATCGCTTAGGCCTGCCTAGCCCGTTTACCCTTTGCCATGATGGGCCATCATGAAATGAATGGAGGCCTGACTAGTCCTGGTGTGTATGCTGGTCTGCACATCTCGCCTCAGATGAGCGCTGCAGCAGCTGCAGCCTATGGACGCTCCCCCATGGTAACACCGCTTTTCTGCCCTGTTTGGTTGCTGTATTTGGCATCACCTAAAAGCACTGCACATAGTTAAAAGAATAGTTTGACATTTTGGGAAATACACTAATTCACTTGCAGAGAGTTGTATGAAAAGATCAATACATCTCTTGTATCTCGTAAAGGTCCCCTGTGGAGTTTTAGACCTTCTAGTAGCGCTACAGAGTTGTTTTTCTACGAGCCTGTGTAAAACTATTCCCTTTAGAATAACACCATGTGGATTTGACTGTGATCACTGGTCAGTAAATGAACTGTTATTTAATGTTTTCCATCTTGTAATTTTTCAGGGAGGATTTGATCCTCACAGCCACATGAGAGCTCCAGGACTTCCTGCCAGCCTCACATCCATTTCTGGTGGCAAACCGTAAGTGTCTCGCCAAATGTGTTTTTTATATACATTTTTTAAAACAGCATTAATATAAAATACTAACACGTGTCTGTCTTCTCCACCAGGGCTTACTCCTTTCACGTCAGTGCAGATGGTCAGATGCAGCCTGTGCCCTTCCCGCCCGATGCCCTGATCGGTCCCGGTATTCCCCGCCACGCCCGTCAGATCAACACGCTGAGCCACGGCGAGGTGGTGTGCGCTGTTACCATTAGCAACCCAACACGTCATGTCTACACTGGTGGCAAAGGTTGTGTCAAAATCTGGGACATCAGCCAACCTGGCAGCAAGAGCCCCGTGTCCCAACTGGACTGTCTGGTGAGGACTGCTGCTGATTCACGTTTTACTCATCAACGACTTTACACCTAATCCTTTTTTTCAGTTGTTTTGAAAGGTAATATACTGTTTATACGCAACATTATTCCGTTAACAATGGGATAATCCTTTGTTATACATAGGACCACAACAGGCACACGTCCAACTGTTTTCCAGCAAATGTAGCAATACGCAAACGCAGCTGATGCTTTTAGTCAGTGTTTATGTAAAATAGAAGACAGCGAACAAGGAAGAAAATGATAAATCTCATATGACATTTTCGGGATAAATTATTGTTGGCTTGAAATGTGAACATCACTGAATAAATGTGTAAATGCAGCAAGCTTAAAAACATGTCCAGTCTGTTGAAAAATATAACGGCGTAGGTTTAAGCATACCCTTTGGTTGGTTTATTATGACGGAAGGATTTTCATCCTCTTTCCCACCGACTTGTTCCTAAATCTCTCTCTAGCTCCACTGCCCTGAACATGTATTGATTCACTTTGTCCTCTGTGCAACAGAACAGGGATAACTACATCCGCTCCTGTAAGCTGCTGCCTGATGGCCGCACATTGATTGTTGGAGGTGAGGCCAGCACATTGACCATCTGGGATCTAGCCTCTCAGACACCCCGTATCAAGGCAGAGCTCACCTCCTCAGCGCCGGCATGCTATGCCTTGGCCATCAGCCCCGATGCCAAAGTCTGCTTCTCCTGCTGCAGTGATGGAAACATTGCCGTTTGGGACCTGCACAACCAGACCCTCGTTAGGTTAGAAGAAAGCACTTATTCACATTGTGTGGGCTATGATCCCCACAACGGGATTGCTGTTGTTTGAGTAATTTTAAGAGATGTCAATAAATGTTTCTCTGCCTTTTGACTTTGATTGTAGGCAGTTCCAGGGTCACACGGATGGTGCGAGCTGTATTGACATATCCCATGATGGCACTAAACTGTGGACAGGCGGTCTGGACAACACTGTTCGTTCCTGGGATCTGAGGGAGGGTCGACAGCTGCAGCAGCATGACTTCACTTCACAGGTGCAGCCCAGTAACATAGAAGAGATGGATAACACAGACTCACTGTGGAGGGAAGTTACCTTTTTGCCCCAGAACTGTCAGTAATTACTGCTGTCTCACTTCCAGATCTTCTCCTTGGGCTACTGTCCGACCGGAGAGTGGCTTGCTGTGGGCATGGAGAGCAGTAATGTGGAGGTGCTCCACCACTCAAAGCCTGACAAGTATCAGCTCCACCTGCACGAGAGCTGTGTCCTCTCCCTCAAGTTCGCCTACTGTGGTATGAACGCGCACACACACACACACACAATGAGGGAGACATAATGCTGACTGTACTTAACCGCAAAGGGGCTTTAGCCTGTCCTATTTTATTCGGTGCTAAAACTACAGTGTTGTTTTTACAGTCTGAATGTCTATTGTGTTTTCAAGGTTACAGACCTGATAACTCTTCATTATTAGGTATTTTTCCACAACTTCTTAGTCCAAGGAGTCCTGATTGCACTGTTGTTTTCTTTGCAGGTAAATGGTTCGTAAGCACTGGGAAGGACAATCTGTTGAATGCTTGGAGGACTCCTTATGGCGCCAGCATATTCCAGGTATGCAGATCAATACACTCTGTCTGCAGTCAGTCCAAAAGTATGCACAGTTGTCTCTTAGAGGAAGGGCACAGCGACCGCTGTCTGACAGGACTCTCCTATCAGTGAAAACTGAACCTGAATTATTGACCTGACAAAGAAGTCTTTTTAAGGGGCATCAGGCCAGCACTTGATGTCACTGCAATCTAATCTTGCCCTGTAGTCAGCTAATCTTCTCCACTTAACTTCAAATATAGTTGAAAATGTTAACTGCCGTCAAAACTAAAATGTTATGACTAATGTTTTTGTTTTTTTTTCTTCCTCAGTCCAAGGAATCCTCATCTGTCCTGAGCTGTGACATCTCAACAGACGACAAGTACATTGTGACAGGCTCTGGTGACAAGAAGGCCACTGTATATGAAGTGATCTACTAGAACGGACTGCTTTGGATCAGAGCATGCTCATGCTCAGGAACAGTAGACTCTTCCTCCATCTACCTTCCCTCACACAGACAGCATGGATGTTGCCTGCAGCCCCGGGGTGGATGGGCAGGAAGTTTGGCAGTGCCAGACTGAAATGGACGTTGGCGCTGTTGTGGCCCTGGATGCTGTGACCTTTTTGGCTCTGTCCTTCCTCACTCATATAACTAACACTTGTACAGCAAGTGCAGTTCCCCAAGGCACTAAGAAGAAAATAATGTCTTGCTGTTTTTCTGTTTGTTGGATATTTCTTTTTTATTCGTCCTTTTTAATGTGGAGATAAAGTTCCATGGCACAACTAGAAGCGGCGCTTCGCTCTGGAGCTTCTCCTTGGAGGTCCTGTGAAAAGTGTACATAATGGAGTAATAAAAGGCCTTTTATAGATTTATATTTTGGTGTCCAGTTACGCTTGTGATGGTTCTTTCTTGTTCTCTCTCCGTGATTTTCTGTCCCCTCTGGGGATGGAAATTAGATTAGGACTTTGTAAGAGGATATTTTATTTCAGTTTTTTCCCTCCTCTGCTTTTTTTTCATGTTCGTTGTCCAGAATGACCTTTTTGGAAATCTAATTTGGATTTTTTTTCTCCCTGACAACGGCATTTTTTTCCTTCGCTATTTGCTGTAACACATACGTTTGTCCCATGGATTTTAGCAGTGGAGAATTCTGGAAAAACCCTTTTTTTCACACTGGAAGAAGGAGAAAATCATGGTTTCCAGTTACTTCTACACTTTGACCCTCGTCAGCAGAAATTCACCTTTGAAATGAAGACCTATCACTGAAAACTGGCTGCTTTCTATGACATTAAAATGGATAACTATCAACTGGAGGACTGGTGGATTTTATGGAGAAGCAGCTGTGACTTCATTTCAGCCTGTTGACTCGACTATTGTATGAATCTTCATTTCTCCACTCAGCGAAATTTAGTCATCAGTCAAGAGTTAATTATTGCCTCTCTTGTTTGACTCTCTGTGACTGATATGCAAGACTTACACGGTTACTCATGAAGGTGGCAGGCAAAGCCATCACCACATTTGACATTTTGGTTATGCTCTGTTTGCTTTCTTCAGTATTTCATAATATTTGACTACAATCTTCTCATAGACAGGAATGGTCTCTGCATAAACACAAGTTAGACTGTGTAGCATACACGTTCATCATCCCTAAGGATTGTACAGTTGGCAGTTGTTGATAAATCAATAAACTGTTTTTATATAAAAATCATCTTGACTGAATTTCTATAGTGGTGGTGATGCATTCTTTAAAGGAATAATTAGTTATTTTGGTAAATAAGCTATTCCATAGTTAAGTGAGAAGACTGACACAAATGCCATAACGCACGTACGGTAAATATGAAACCACAGCCAGCAGCCAGTTACCTTAGCATAAAGACTGAACATGAGGAAACCTAGCCCTGCTCCTTCCCGAAGTAACAAAATCTGCCTTATGAGCAACTCCAAAGCTTAGTAATTTCCTGGAATCTCTGCTGGTTGCCTGGCAACCTCCATAGTGATGACAAGACTTCAGGAAGTCACTGCTCCAGGCTAATAAATAGTCCAGCACATAACCTAGGATAAAACCACAGTGTGTCTTTTTTTTTTTTTTTTACACTGGTTTTTGGACTAAACAAACAAGGTATATTGTGTCAATCAGTGAATTTTAAAGGTGTCGGTAGGAGGCCTCTTTTAACAGAGCCAGGCTAGTTGTCTGCTCCTGTTTCAACTCTATCCTGAGCTAAGCTAACTGGCTCCTGGCTGTAGCTTCATATTTATCACACCTAAGCTATGGGAGTGGTGTCAATCTTCTCATCTAACTCCCGGCAGGAAAACAATACGCTTATTTCAAAAATGTCAAACTATTCCTTTAAGTAAAGAAGTTCAGATTTACCAATACAGATGAATATTTGCTTTTGTGCTGTAGCGAGCAGTGGGACAGCGAGTTTACACCAGCTAAAGCAGCAACTGTTGTTGAGTGCACCAGTAACCGAGGGGAGATACACTGCACGTATTGAATGTCTCTTGGCTCTACAGTAAACCAGAAATGTGTCCTTAAACTGTTCATTGCCCTGTGCGCTGCGAGTGAGGGCTCTTCTTTGCTCTAGTCTGCATCCAGCAGAATTACTCACAGGCTCCTACTGACAGTAAATGGCTGTAAATGCATCCAGATAGGAGCTGACAACTGTCTCAGGAGAACCGTAGACATGAGAGGAAGACAGCCTGGGTGCTGTTAGGGAGGTTGCTAGGGACCACTGGCAAAAGCTTTAACTCAGAAAATTACTGAGCTTGCATTAATATTTGAGGGGTGAACTTTCAAAGTCAGTGTACTGTAACCAACTGTGGTCCCTATCAGCTGCCACTTTTTTTGTGTTGTATCCATGTATGGTGGCAGCACTGAAACCGCACAGCCGTCTCAGAGTGATACAATCAGGCAGAGTTTTTAAGCAGTGCCACTTCAGAAATATGACGCAAACACTGCTCTTGAGTTCTCTTGAGTGGTCTTTTGGTAGTTGAGTACTTTTGGGCAGGATGAGGTGAATGGCCCAGTCCTTCCACTCCAAAGCAAGGCTCTTCTAGGACTCTGTGCGTGAAGCTGTGAGCCCTTCATATGGCTGCCTCTTCAGAGATGTTATTGTTAGATTATAAAAGCAGGGCCGGATGCTTTCAGCATGGAGCCAGCCGCCATGCTCTGCTCTCACGGGCTCATTTGTTAAAGGCTATAGTCTTTCTCTTCCCACATTGCTGAAGTGTGTACTTCCTGTGTGCATTTGTAGTTTAAGCTCCTTGCTCAAGTAGAATTTTCTTCCTCACTTAATCAAACAGTGGAATATCTGCAGATGAAAGGTTGTACCTCCTGAGTGCCTACTGCTGGACACTGAGGGGGTCATTGTCTCGCCTTCCGCTGATCTACCTCTCAATGGAGGGCTTTCAGCAGGTTCTTATGCAAAAGCCTTTGCTGCCCTGTTCTATTTGGAGGGCTTACTGTGCAGAATGGCCTAAGTGTTATACAGAAGCTCTAAACATTGGAATATAGGCCAAATTCTCTACTTCTACGTGTATTGTTAAAGCCAAGATTCAAAGACCGTACAGAAAATCCATGGGGGTCTGCAATGCCAATATATGTGGGCTTGCACATGCAAACCACTGTATTAGTGCGGGTTTATTTTTATTTTTTTTGTCCTTTTTTTAGTTTTAGTTGCCAGGCCTTGATCACAGTCCACCAGTATTCTGGCTAGTCCTTTTGGCTGGCATTCTGTTTTCTGCCCTCCCCCATCCATCACACAGAGAATCAGGGTTTTCTTTTTTTTCCCCCAACAGCGAGGGACTGGCACCGTGCTGAAATGCAGAATAATAATCCCCTAATCACCTGAGTATTGCCAGTCCTAGGTTTTATCTGCAATGGATGTGAAAGCCCCCAGTGCCTAGTGATTACAGCATTTGATCTGGGTAATAATGTCTTCACTGTTGCCCTGCTTAGGGCCCGAAGGCAGTGCAGCTTTAATCCACAGTGCATTCTAGTGGAATCGCATTACACAAAGACCACCAGGGTTCTCCTCTAGAGGGGAGGGGTGGTAGGGGGGTTAAAGGAGGAGGTTGCCATGGAAACAAGCTTCTCTCTCTGTCTCTGTGCATCTCTCTCTCTCTCTCTCTCTCTCTCCCCTTCCCTCACACAGACACACATGCACACACACATATAATGCACACACTCCCTCTCCTGGGATAGATAAGCAAAGGACAGGTTCTATGTTTACTTTCCATAGGCCCTCCAATCCCTGAGCAGGCTGAGCCCTGATAACACGAGGCCTGTACAGCCACCGACCACTGACAGCAGATAAGCACCCCAGCAGAGTAGAGCAGTCATCACCCTCCAACCAGGATGAACAAACCTGGGAGACCCGGATTCATTTGGATTAGGCTGGATTGCTGCTGCTGCTGCCGCCGCCGCCACTGCTGCTGCTTTTGCTTCTGTGTTCAGACTAGTGATGTTCACAGGACTTTCTACACGAGAACTTGATGTTGCACTTCACTCTGTGGAGTCTTAGAGCTTAGCGGGAGGACACAGGCACAGTAATGGACTGGATGCTATTTTAGATATCGAGGTCAAGCGACTGTCTGCACTGGGCAGGTTTGTGTCACCACAGCTGGAGGGCCATGAAGCTAGAAAAACTAAATTCCTCCTGATGTGTCCTGAGGAGCCGATGACCACACATTATCAGTATGTTGTTTCACCGTTGTCTCGCGTCTGCCCTTTTCGTAATGGTCGTTTTTCACTGGAAGGCCAGACTACTGTCGAAACATTCTTTTGTATTTGTTCCAAGTATCCAATAAAATCCAGTAACTCAATACCCAGAGTAATTAGATTTGTATGATACTAATGCCCTGAGAAGGAACCAACATGCTCTTTGATGTTGAGATCAAGACAACTACAAGTACCTCTTTATTATGTGCATTATGCTAACATGCTAATTATATTTCCACACACATTCTTTGATTAAGGCACAGCTGGAGGTGTATAATTACAGAGGAAATGGTGGTATTGAGCTTAAGTGGTGTGAGCTGGGTTTCCTTCTGGCCCCTTCTGCTGCCTGTATTTACTTATATATAGAAATATATATTTAATAGAAATCAGATCAACAGCTCGATCACATACTCTGAATTAAAAGAGGGGTTTTCCTAAATAGTTAAAATACCTCAGTTTATATCAATAAATATTGCTTGAGTTGATTCAACACCATGCAATGGATACAGTCTGGGACCATTTCCTTTTGCACACTTCCTGCATGGGAAGTCTGTCTGTTGTTGGCTCTGGGATTGTTGAATAAAAATAAGCCATGTTTTAACCTTCAGTGATGCACAATTATACCAATATGTAACTTGCAATCTAACTTTTTACAACTTGAAATTTTGCAATGTAGCTCGCATAAAGTAGCCTACTGGTACTGCAAATAATATCTGCCACACCTTATATTTAGAGGAAAATACCTTTTTACACCCTTTATATGAATTCAGGTTAAGTATGACAGGGATGTTATAATAGTTTTAAAAGCTCAGAAAAGCTTAAAATTTATACTTAAGTAAAAGTACAACGTTTTAGCAACAAAACATTAAAAAAAACTCTACTCATTATGCAGAATGGCTAATTTCATTATAATATTATATTGGATTTACTGATGCTATAAATCAGTAACACACTGATTTCTAATAAATATATTTCTGTGATTGTAGTTAGTACACCTGTTGTGTTCAGCTAGCCTAAAACAAATTTACATTTAACATTTCGGCCAGTAAGCGGCTGGTAGCTAGCTGAGATTTGAGCCGTTAGCAGTTAGCCGCTAGTGACCGTTAGCAGTTAGCAGCTAGTGACCGTTAGCAGTTAGCCGCTTAGTGGGACCGTTAGCAGTTAGCAGCTTAGTGACCGTTAGCAGTTAGCCGCTTAGTGACCGTTAGCAGTTAGCAGCTAGTTAGCGCTAGCTCTCTGGAAGTTCTGGAACTCGTTGTCATCGCAACGGGTTTGCAACCGACATAGACTCAAGCTAACCACAGCTGCTCTGAAGGAAACCTGTGACCTAAACTAACAGCCACGTTTGAAAGCAGTGAGTGTGTCAGCTGATGTGACAGCAGCTCAGACTACAGCAGCCTACACTTTAAACCAACTCTGAAGAACTTAAAATATCCAGACTCATATCAAATCAGCAGTCAAATCAGGCTAACTCAGTTAGCTAACTATGGCAAAACTTCATGACTTCATTTTGAATTTAAGAGAGTTAAGTTGGTTGTCCATATTGATACCTAATTGGATACCTTGTATGTCTCCTTTGAACATTACCATCATCACATGGTAGATGTTAAATAGTATTGTCCTGTCTTTGTCAAATAGCTAAATAAATGAGGTCATTATAAGGTTTAGAGTTTCTTTTGTGCTGAACAATAATGTTTTAGTTTTATAGAAAGAAAAGCCTAAATTGGTTTAAACAAATGTTCACTCTAATTGTAATCATAATCCAATACATCTTGTTTGTTTTTCTGCAGCAATAGTACGCTGTTAACTGCACTTCACTGTAAATGGGGGGCCTCTCTTGATATTTTTGACGATGGAAAAAAATCAGGGCCAAAACAAAAAAGCCATGTGTAATGTGCTTCAGATCAACAAGAGACCCTGAAACAAACTGTTTTTAAAAAATATTCGAAAAGAGAAAAACAATAATCAGTGGAACCTCTAAGTGTGTATGTTGCAGATGGTATTTTACACCATAATTTTAATTAGTATAAGACTTCTTTATAACGTAATTATAATTTCACAGGCATTTGTGGAGTTCAAATTTCAGGGCACATTTTAAACCTATTATCTGAGCGATGTAACTCCTCGCCTCATACGTATATGCATCACATACTCTATTAGGAGACACTTTTAGTATTGCTGTAGTGTACTATAGTCATCACTGGAGAGGTGCAGAGAGCAGCCTGCACTCTAAAAGGCATATACTTTGATCATAAGATTGCCCACCCTTGTCTCTTGGCTTTTTGGAAAGCTCTTACACATATAAGTAGTGAAGTGGCTGCACGATCTCTGTGCTGGAGAGCTCAGCCCTGTCCAAATACTCTGTTGTGAAGCTCAAGTGTTATTCGCAGCTTCAAAGTGATATGTTTGCTTCCATTTAGTGGAGTGGACGGACACACCTACTGGACCCCCTTTAGGGAGTATCAAACTTGACAACCGATATATAAAAGCCAGTGGTCAGTAATATTTTTCAGGGCTGCAGCTAACGATTATTTGAATTGTGGATTAATCTGCCAATTATTTTCTGTATTAATGGATAAATTGTTTGGATTGGTCCAAAGATTTTCCACAGCCCAGGGAGATCCATTCAAATGTTTTGTTTTATCCAACCAACAGTACAAAACACAAAGGTATTCTGCTTACTATCACGTATAGATAGATAGATAGATACTTTATTTATCCCGAGGGAAATTCAAGATATAGAAGCTGGGACTAGAGTTTGCCATTTTGCTTGAAAATTATTAAAATAAAGAATCCATTATCAAAAAAGTTGCCTAAGAACTTAATGAGGATATTTTAATCAATGAATGAACTTTTGCAATTCTAATATTCTGCTTAAATGTACTTTTTTTCCCTTATTTATGGTGGCAGTATATATGAGTTAGTAGTAAAAACCATAGGCACGAACAGACAGCTCTGCAGGGTAATTAAAAAAACCACATTTAAGTAAACCCAGGAAGATTTTGACACCAGAGTAATGAGATTTGTTTAATGAAATTGTTAGTGAAACTGAATTTCTTGCCCCTGCCTCTGGTCTCTGGTGGTTTCTTTTTTTCCTGGTAAACACTTTATTTCTATTCCTGTTTGGTTCATTGAAGCATCTGTCATTCCCAGTGCTCCCACTGTGCCTGACAAAAGCAGAGCCATGTTAGATTGAAAAGACAGAGGGGCAATCTTTCAAATGGATCTCTTTTCGAAAATATATTATGACATAATCATGTTTTCTCCCTAAAAGCCCAGGGGAGGCCTGTCTGTCATACTGCAGTCCTCTCTTGGCTGCCTGGCCTGAACAGAAACAGCAGTTGTGTGTTAATAGAACCCAGAGGCACTGAAACCTTACCCATTCTGCTTTACGCTCTCAGCCAGGAGATTAAAGTCAGGGAAACATTACAGGAGGCTGGATAATTGCCCCTGTGTCTCCAGCAGACAAAAGGCAACGCTCCGGCAATTCCCTCGGTAAATTGTCAAGAGAGGCTCAAGGATCCTTCAAGGCTGCAGCAAATTGTACAGTGCTGTCTAACAAACTACCAATCTCTGGATATTATGAGGCTTCCATATATCCTTGGCCATAATGACAGCTTGCACTGCTATAATGGAGTGCAGGCACAAAATAGCTTTTGTGAGCGCACTTCTAATAGAAAAATACTACCTTGGCTCAGTCTGTGCTTTTCATTTTTTTTTCTTTTGTTCGCATTTGTATTTTGATTTATTCTGCTATCATTTTTATTTTCGTGTTTTATTCAGAGCTGAGTGCTGGCTGCTGCCACCAACAGATGATTGCAACCTTTACTCCTGAGGGCCACTTGATCCCCCGACAGGAAGAAAAAAAAATCTGCAAGCAGTTAATGAGTTGCCATCCATGCCTAGTGTTAAGGGCGTCTACAAATTAACAGAGGCTTTTGTCAGGGCTCTCCTTCTCTCCCTCGCTCTTTCCTGCTCTTGCCACCACTTTCTCTGTCATTCTCCTAGCACACCCTCCCCCCCTCTCCCCCATCGCGCGCTCCCTCCTGCTCTTCAATTTTCTCCCTCTACCTGCCTGCTTCACGCTCCAGTAGCTCCGTGGCGAGAGCAGCGCTGTCTGGCTTTGGCTCTGAGCGGCACTCATTGTCAGTGCGGTTCATGTTTAGAATTAGCCATTTAATGAGAACAAAAGAAATTAATTGGTGGTTTAAGCCTAATGAGACGTCTGTGAAATTAACGGGCCTCATCAATAGAAACAAATAAAATCCTTCAGCTTGTTGTTGTGGAGCATTATTCTGACAAAGCTTTTGACACAATGATGAATAGCAGGTCAGGAGAGACCATCTGTGCTTTTTTAAACCCCTGCAGGAGGGGGCTGGAATGTGGGCTGGCTCGCAGAGATGGTGATAAAAGAGGGGGAGAGGGAAAAGGGGGGAGGGATGGGGGAGATGGGGGAGAGAGAGAGAGAGAAAAGAGGAAAAAAAGCGGAGAAAAAAACAAATCACCCGCTTTATTCATCCACCCTTTAGCATTGATACCGCTGTCTAACCATGGTTACAAAGGAAATAAAAAACACGGGGCATTAAGCATGTGAAAGGCACTTGGGTCTCTGACTATGCGTCCAGAAAAGCCAAAGAGCTCTGATTTCGAGGGATATTTACCTCCATTCAGACAGCAACAAGGGGCCTGGCTGTCGCACTGGAGAGCGTGGGTTCAGCCCTGATTGGGCTCGGGAGGGAGCGGAGTGAGGGGGAGGGAGGGGGACAGGCAGGATCACAGACCTCATTTGTTCCCCCTCTTTACTTTAGGCCTGTCTCGTATTCCCACTGAAGGAGCAGGCATTTTCCTCTCTAACCCCCCCCTTTCTTTCCCCCTCTCCCCCCCCGCTTCTCAAAGTTGTAAATGTATGACCTGAGGAATAAATTGGATGGGAAGGAGGCGAAGGAGGCAGCACGGAGAGGAGAAATACATCTCTATCATGTTCTGTGACCTTTATTTACCTCACATCGAGCAACACCGTCGCCCCGTGTTCTGTGTCCGCCTCGCCTCCTTCGCTCTTTTTAATGTCCCCCGGTATGGAAGTTGCGGACGTGATGGAAGAGGTTATCTGCGTGTCTTCAGCCCCGCCAGTGACTCAGCCCTACCCTCGCTCTCTGGCCACCCAGCAGGGCCCGGCCCAGCCTGTTTGTGTATCATAGAGAAACTGTTTGCTTTCCTGCGCTGATCAAATAAACAGGCCATGTCTTTGGGGGCGGGAGGTTGGAGGAGGGGTGTCTGTGTGTTGTTTAGCTCTCTGGGTGTAGATAAGGAATTGTTTGATGGGGTAGAGAGAAACGAGAGCGATTTAGGTCAGCTAATCTGATTTACACAGAGATGGTCTGGCCATTGCAGGGAGCAGTAATTACATAGAGGGATTAGAAGCCCCCCAAAGCTTTCCAGCCTTCGGAGAGGAGAGAGGGGTGGAGGCTTAAAGGCCTGAGAACTGCTCGAGTATGTTACTGCAACAACAACAGCTTGAGCAGTTCTTGGTGCAGATTAAAAATGGCTGAGATTGCGCTCGAAACAAAGGGGGTATTTGGCTAAAGTAGTATTACTTAGCTTGTTTACATGCATTTACATCTGCTGCTTTGATCCCACAATTATCAGAATTTGTTTTTTCGTGGCCAAAATATCACAGTTGTGTCTGCCAGGGAATCCGGCAGTACCAGCTGATGTCATCAGTGTAGTCGTCCATGAGATTATTATTTTTCTCTAGGAACCTGTTTACAGAGCACGCAGCATAAAAATGACATGTTGTTTCCCTCACTCTGTCACAGCTGCAGCTGCTCTGTATTTGAGTGCTCTTTGTGTGATACATTGTTTACACATTGATCACTTTCAGCCTCGACTTTCTGTTCACGATTAGCTATTTTTTCCATGTTTCTGCTGGGTATGCAGAGCAAATATTCAACACTTCTCTCCTTGCTGTTTGTCTGTATATTTAAAATGCACAGCTGAATAATTGCGCTGCCAGAGTCATTACTTCATCCACAGGAATGACTTGCACGCTTGGCTGCTGTTTCTAGAGTGTGCTTGGCTAATCCACTCATTGCTTTGTGCATTCAGTGCTGTGAACCATAGGGCACCCGCTTGGATGCCCGTGCATAAATTACTGCCATGGAACATAAAGTGCTGGGAGGATTTTCCTTAACGATCGCCAGCGCTTTAAACGCTTCTGCTTCAACAGTCGATACTGCTCAGCCCATTCAATTATTCAGCGGCCCGTCCCTCATTAACAAAATCCTGACCTTGACATGTCTGCCCTATTTCTCTCCCCTGACAGACTCAGCTCTCCAAACGACTCTGTTTGCTCCGATATTGGCTGGAAAATCCATGCATATTGATAAGTTGTTTGCAGTGTAATTGAAAATGTCAGTTATGAGGCCCATGCAGGCAAAGGTCGGCCCAAAGAACAAAAGCTGACAGCCTGCTATGTACGGAGCAAATATAGTGTAGGGATGAAGGAGAGTGGGATCACGTTGGAATGAATTCTGATTTATACGCTTGTATAAATGTATATCTTACTACTTTTATGTCCACTATGCACCAAAAGGACCAAGAGAGAGCGTTTGAAGATGCTTTAATCCTGAGGTAATTACATGAATCCACTCTCCATTTTCATATAGTTTTATGGATTGGTTTGTGGTCACTGATTGAAATTCTAATCCGTTTCCAAAGGTCAAATTGTTCATCATTCATATCTCATGGTCTGGGTAAACAACCATGGCTCAAACGTTCAATACGACTTATGAATATGCTCATTAAAATTGGTAACTCGCCATCTCTCGAGGAGTCACAGGTGTCCTATGGGTGCTGTCTTATCTCGGGGACGTGTTGTACCTTGTGCGTCAGTGACGTGACGTGTCAATCAAAAGTGTCATGTGTCACGCTCTGCGTCTCAGAGCGCTACCCGCTCACAATCTGACCGTCTTAATCTGCTCCACAGGGGTGGGATCCGAGGTTAAAGTGCCTGCCACTATTTCTACATAAACAAAGATTTGAACCTCAATCCCCAGGAGCCTCGGCTGGCTGGTCGACAGGCCCCCCGCCCCCGCCAGAACCCTGTCCTCCCCGCAGGCAGAGTGGTGACTGCCTGCTGGTTCTTTAATCGATTGCTAATGGGTTCAATTCCATCGTTGAGGAGCTGCTTGGAACCTGGCCCTGAGACTGAATGAAGTGGAAATACCATTTGCGGCTTTATGAGCCATTATACTGCAGCGAGAGACCTCTATTCGGCATGCTTCGTAGCGCTGCAGAGAGTTTTGCACCAGCGCTTGATGGTTTTTCTTATGTTGGCTCCTACCGCTTTCGTCTCAGTGCTCTCCATTTACACTGTGCCCTAAAGCATTTACATCCATTCAATCTACAACAAAATAGCTTTGCTTTGCTGCATTTTTCACGAGACTTGATGTATAGGGTAATTACCATAGTATATCTGCCTTGTACACACGAGGGCCCAACAGATACACTCCACCTTTAAGATGTGATATTATTCATCAGTTTTTATCAGTACCTATCGTTCGGTGTAACGCCGAGCCTTCTGGGATCACCTTGTCTTATTACCCACAGCAATGAGCATGCTGTTCAGGCAGTCTGAAATATGTGAGTAGTGGATAAGTTATGAAAGTGTTTCACTGCAGTTGTTGTTTTTTTTCTTTTTCATTACAGTAACATGTTTCCACCTTCTGTAGATGTTGCAGCGACAGAGGCTGTGGCTCATACTCATACTCTGCCTGCTTTACAGATCTGCCCAGATTTCTGCAGTGCTCTTATGAGCTTGCTCTGGCTGAAATGCAAAGCTAAGCAGCCAACACTGCTCTACATTTCACAGCCAGTCCCAGCAGACATGTGCTCTTTGAAGCATTTCTGGGCCAGGGATACAAGTCTTGTTTGTTCAGTACTTCTGGAGGAAAAAAAAAAAAAGAGAGAGAAAAATGTAAGCTATTTTTTTCTTTCACTACGGCAGAGAGTAACATTCTTTGACGTCTCAACAGAAAGCCTTGTATTACAGCACTTGCTGCCAGATGCCTTGATAGAATCACCCATGTCAAACAGGAAGAGAAATAAATGCTTCATTGAACTCGAGCTTAGCTTAGTGATGGTGGGAGGGAGGAATGGGAGGGGTGAGCAGGCTGCTATGTGGGTGTCTGTGAGTGTCAGTTCACTAGTGGAGGGTTATTCTCAACCCTCAGTATAAGCACTTTTTTAGATGTGGTGTGAATAATTAGTGTGTCTGGCCTAGATAGTCTCATCAATGGATGTCTAATCTTCTAAAGAATAGGAAAGAGAAAGCTGTAATCAAGGAAGCCGACGATTTTTGGTAGTCGACCTGGTGCCAGCAGTTGCAGCAGGGTACAAAGCGCATGTTTGTGTTTGTTCTTTCAGGCTCATCTTCCAGCGCCAAGTAGAGTATGACAGGATTTACATGCAGGTTCCTAATCTCTGTAAGCGAACCTGTTTCGGGATGTAATTCACATGGTATGTCTTTTGATTCGGATTAGTCTGGGCAATCCTCTTACCCGTGGCTCAGTATAACTTATCACTGACAAGGCCGTCTCGTGGAGCAGTGCAAATCCTCATATCCACCCCTCCCAGACTTCCAACTCTTAATTCTAATCTGTCCAAATCTGATCTGAGACTTTAACTTCCAAATACCTCTTGAAAGCCAGAGCTCAAGCTGAAGTTCATGCAAGGGCTTTGGATTACATAAATTGAGGTTAGGGATTTCCAATATGGCCTTATGTTTGAGAATAGAGCAGGATTTGGATGTAGGTTATGGTGGCAAATCTCCTGCATTTTTATCATTTTTGCTCTTTAATGTTGAACCTTAAATAAAGGGATCATTACTCGTGTCCCACCCAGTATCCTTTGGTAATTGATACTGTACATTTTGTATGAATTTGCATGAAATAAGTAATATTCTATCCCTGAAATATTCCACATATAGCTCTTCTTTTGTCAATGCAGTTCGATTGTGTTTTGAAATGAAACTCTTTTCTAAACACATCCATACTTCATTTGATGCCGAGCTTTGACGTGAAAATACCATAAAATATTTAAATGTTATGAGTCACATTCCTGATCCTTTAAGGTTCTTTATAATTCAATAAACAGGATTTAAAGTAGAGCAGGCGTGCTCCACTTTTTCTGCCTCAGCCTGAAGGCCGCAAACGAGCTCTTAAACGTTGTAAGATTAGGCCTTAATCTCACTGAACACATGTTGGGTGGAATAAAAGCAATTTTATTTCTGAAACAGTGCTCCACGCAGCTCTCCCTCTCCATAATCTCATCCCAGCTTCTGCAGAATGAAAAGTCTTGTTGGCGTGCCAAAAGCTGCTGCGTGTTTTGAGAAGGCTAAGAGATCAAGGTCCTAATTGAGAGTTATAACGTACCTGTGCCCAGCTTGGACTGCGTCTACAGCCCAAAGACAAACTTGGGGATTTGGGGGCCATGTTCTCTGCTCTTGGGGAGACAGTGGTGTGAAGATGACGATAAGCCAAAGCTCTAAATCCCAGACTCAGCTGTCTTATCTGAGGCTGCTGGGCCGTGTGGCATTCTTTAATGGAGGCGGCTCACTGTCTGAGCTTTAGCTGCAATCGCATTAAGATTCCCCTTCACCTCAACTAGGCTTGTTTGTTGTCAGTTTTTGATTGAATCTCGTGAATTAAGGGTTCATCTGCGTTAAAGTCACCCCGCAGTTTAATTCTTTTCCGACTGCTGTGTTCCCAGGAAGGAACAGTATTTAATCTCCTATCATGTGAGAGAATGACAATAATGCTACAACTAATCACACACTAATACGCTGAAAAATAATCAAACTTCCAGTGTAAAACTGACGATTTGCTTTTTTCCCTTTTTGTTAGCTGCAAAGGAGCAAAACCTTAAGCACAA
>NW_023339762.1:14708200-14716608 GCF_004916995.1 Morone saxatilis | reverse complement strand
ACACATGAAATGAATTTCAAACAACAAACCTCCTCTTTTAGCATCTAATGACAGAAAAAACGACTAGTTAACAATGCTCTTTGAAAACAACGCTGTGTAGTCGTCATTTGTTTCCTGTCACCTGCATGTGAGATATTTTATTATTATTTATGAGAAAAAAAAGCCTCACAAAAGATAAACAAAATGTTTACACAGCCAGCACCAAATTAATTCATGTCAGACTTTAATTTAGAAGATCGGTGACCTGGATGGAAATGTTAAAATATAACAATCCATATAGAAACATGCCTAAAATGCACACAGTAAAGATATTATTTGATAAATTGCAATCAGTATAGTCAGATGTTGTCCTCACAGACTTGGAGAGATTGTTTTTACACATGTCTTAATGAGTTCCATAAAGTCTATTGTATTTATTTATTTGTCAATCAAATTTCACAGTCATTATATATTACTGTTGGAGTAAAAGGCCGTACATAAACAATCACAGTAAAGCTAGAAAAAGCGACAATATCCTAATTTGAATAGTAGTTTGTTAATCAAAAGAATATGGGGAATAGGGCAGAAAGGATTAGTTGATTAATCAATCAGCCGATTGGCAAAAAACTAATTTGATAAGACAAAAACTTTGATAATGAATTAATTATTTAAGTCAAACTCTCACTGGTTACAACTTAAAAAATGTATGAATCTGCTGTTTTTCTCTGTTATATAATATTGTAAACCTTTGGTCCGACACAGAAATGAAACATCTAAAGAAGAAGTCACATTCAACTGGGAAACTGTGGTAGGCATTTTTCTGTAGCTTCAGGATATCGACACTGTGTACAGGGTCAGATGGGAGCCCCTCGCAGTCGGATGAGGCAGGTTGGATTGACCTTGTTTCAACGTGATAGCCTGCTCTGGCACTACCTCTGGCATTGTTGTGCTTTAGCTATTATCTTCCCTCTATTTACCCCCACCCACAAACACACATGTACACATGTGCACGTAGCACACCCGTACCCCCAGTGAGTCCCAGTCTGTTTACTCAGGTGCCTGCTCGCTCAGTGCAGTGATGAACTCCTGTGCAGACTTTAACACTCCGCTGCCTCTCAGGCAAATGCCAAAACAAATCTTGTCATAATTAGCAGTAATCCTGCTCATTACCGTCTGCTTAATTATCCTATTAATAGCACTTCCTGGGAGAGCTTGTTTGCTACGCAGGCAAATGTTTGTTCCTAAATTAGCAGACAAGAAGACAGCTCCATTGTTCAAACAGCAGCTTTGACAAAGCAGAACAGGCAGGATTAACAGCAGACAGAACGGGCCACAAGCTCATCTCCGCTTGGCGCTGACAGGCGGGGAGGAGGCAGCCTGGGCCAACAACAGCACTCTTATCCTCAAGTACACACAATCAACACAGGCAACTTGTCATATCAGAGCTGCAGTGTACTGTGAAATAAGCATGATTGACAAGAATAGAACAATCTACAGGTGCACTAGGATTAATGAAGATTGTACATTTATTATACAGCCTATTTAAATGTGTTTAGTTTATCATTGCTGTGAATGGAGATAAAGCAACTATGTTGTTCCTAATAGGATCCGGTCAGATGACTCCAACCTGAGAGCCTGGAGCATTACTGCAGTACCCTGCAGACAAGCGCCCAACTAACCTCATTACATTGCAGGTAACAAGACACTAATGTGGACTTACAAGGCTGTGTGACTTTCAAAGGGAGAGTTGTGCCTTCTCCCAGTCTTGTAAGGCGATAGGCTCATCATGGTAAAAATGGAGGTATTAGTGAATTGGATCTGTCTTATCCATCCTGCCTCCCAAGTTTCCAAACAAGGCTCCAGAGGAAAGCTTTTAAAGTAAATAAGGCAAGTGCTCAGAGCGAGGTGAAGACCAGCCACACAGAGCTATGCACACTAACCTAAGCAGACCCAACACCTCATGCTTCAGCAGGCCTATATATTATAAATGACCCTCTCTCTTTCTCCCCATGCACCAGCCCCCTATACATACACAGTGTGCCATAGTTGGAGGAAGCAGAGCCCGGTCTGTGGAGCCTGCAGCACTGTCAGCCCATTGATGTACAACACTCTGCCCTTTGTTCCTTGTACACAAACACAGTTTCCACATTAATATTTTACAGGAAATGTACTCCGTGCTTGTGATTTAAAGCCTTTTCTTGTTAACAATGCTGTTTTCTCTATTCTGTTGCACTGAATTATGAAGACAACTTGTCAAAAAGAAGACATGCCCATTATATTTAATACTACTGGAGATAAATGATTACTGGCAAGGCACGAGTGACTTAATCCACTGTGCCTCACTGCGTTCTAGTTCAAACATTTTCCCTGAGGTTGCACTTGCAGCTATTAGTTAAAAGCATGGAGATGTGTTTAATGTGGTGTGCACACAGTATGTGTGAGTGAACATTTGTAATGTGTGTTCACATTATGCACATATGCATATTATGCATTGCTTTATTGCCAGTGCATTTTTGTTAGATCTGTTTGTCAGGAGTGTGAGAAAATGTACAGCCATGTGATGTCGCTTGTTTGTTCTTGTTGTCAGAGAAAAGGCAAGGATCAATGGATTTTCCTTGCAAGAGTGAAACATGACAGACATAACGAAAGCCTTTCATGAGAAATGAATGAATAATTCATGGGCGCTCTCTGGCTGTGCTTTGTTGTGTCTCATACAGATGGGATTACAGAAGGCTAGATCTTGGAAACATATGAAAGATTAATTTGTGATCTGGGACACTGCTTGCTTACAAAAGGACTAAATAATGATTTTACTGAGAGTGGCAGGGATCTGGGGATGGGTGTGATGTGCACAGGGGGCTGGACACAAAGAGCCTGGAGAGAACACAGCGCTCGGAATAATGTGACCTGACAGATATTCAGAAACTTTGTGTGAGAAGTGAACTTCAGCTCTCAAACAGTTCTCTCCTTACTTTGATTGATTGATGTTGTGATGCAGTAGAAACTAAAAGACGAGTCAGTGGTGGAACAGCATTGTTAATCATTTTTTGTATTGATCCTATAAGAGCAAAGTCAATTTGCTTTACCCTATTTTACACAGGCAGGTCAGACACATCGCAGCTACAAAACATCCCCCCCGAGTTGTAAGCTGTTATTTGCTGACTTGCTCAAGGACTCTTCAGCTGGGTGGGTACTTTTTGAATTCAGGCCCTCTAGCTAAAATTTAACGCCGGTAGACAAGGTGCTCCTGCCTTCATAGATGCTGCTGAATGTAGCATTAGGGGGTTGCCTGAAAATAACTCCTATCTTTTCAAAAGAGCCCTCCAATAATTCACCGGGGAACATGAGGAGCTGTTGTCTGGTGTCTCCCAGATGGCAGAGACTCCAGGGTGGCAGTGCTTGTTGTTTTTGATGAGCTGTGCATATACAAAAGCAAAACATCTGGAGCTGCCATGTGGCCTCTCCATTTGGCCAACCCCATACCTCCCCGAGCCAGATGCACCCAAACAACTGTGAGCTAAACAGCATGAATGATTCATAGAGGAGTGAGAGGCACAGCTCACACCAGAGACCTGCCAGCCACTTTGATTGGAAATCTGAAAATGCTATGAATATGCACGAGACATTAAGCCTGCTAGGGGGGAAGATTTGTCAAATGATCTGTATTTGACCAACATGGAGAAAGCCCCTGTGGTTTTCCTGATTAAAAAATAAGAAATTTAATGTCCAATTGCCAGAATCATTAAATTATTAAGACGTGTAAGTGGTTAGGAAGGTGCTTTGGAAATGTGACTGTGGCTCGGTGCTGGATTGCTTCCCGTGTCAAAGATAAGCAGACTGTGTGGAAGGAGAGGGATTCACACCTGCTCCATGACTGGGGTAGATCAAACTTAATTAGATTCTAAATTGGAGACACTTTGCATCTGATATCAGACCGTTTATGCAGGAATCTATCTGCGGAAATAAAATCAGTCAGAATGAACAGACGGTTGTGGTGAAAATACTTGCAGCCCGTAGACTCAGTGCTTGAGTCACTGAGTAAGTGAAAAATTTAACTTTGCAATTTTCTTTTTTATATCATTTGAAAACTAAAAATGTGTGTATATACATATATATATATATATATATATATATGTATATGTATATTCAATGAGACCTATTTGTTTTTATAAAAAATTAAGAATTGTCCCACCTAGAGTACCTGATACTAAGTGAAACTATCCCTGTGAAATTCAATTCTCATCACTCCCTGAACCCTGAACATAGTCTTTTTATCTGACCTTGACTCATATCTACACAAGCTGTTATGTCCCCTGCACATCCCATCTGCCTTGTTACCGACCTAGACGTCTTATGACTACGTCTTTGTTTCCATGTATGTCTTTCTTATCTCATGCTTTATGAACAAGAAGAACAGTCCTCTCTCATTCCCAGGTCGTCAAATATACGCGAGCGGTGTTCAGTTAGTTGCAATCGGAAAGTTCACCACTAGATGCCACTAAATCCTACATACTGGTCCTCTAAAAGCAATGTGAACATGTTTATTCACATTCGGGGACTGAATCCACACATTTGTCCTCAGACTTGAGTTATTCACTGTGCAGAGAATATTTAATGCAGGAAAAACATGAAAAACATATTCAAAGCTTTGACTATTTGGTCTTTGCATAGGTGCAATGTGCCATTTATGTCTTTTCACTCCCTTTAAATATTTTGCACCTCTAATTCGAAAAGAATATTTAATAATTAAAGGTACTTTTTATTCAACCAATAAAGCTTTAAAACTGTACGTCCTCCTCCATCTCTTTTCTGTGTACCTTTATCTGTTCCTGCTCAATACATGTTATTCATGCATTATGATTATTCTTCTTCGTCTTTGGGATATGCTTGCCATAAAGGAAAAGAAACATTAGCTAAAATCCTAGCTAGAGGCAGTTACTCAGTAAAATCTGCTTTGAAGTAAGTTGATAAATGTTTCCTTTGGGGAATATGATGAATATTCACAAAATTACAAGTCATTTTGTAAGTTTAGGGGTGGGATGATGTAGTGGTGTACAGACAGGGATCTGATGATGTGTCTCAGCGATGAGGTGGTCACTGTCTATAAACAGACCAATAAACATGGGGAGTGCTGCTTAAGCAGGTCTGTGGAAGAATGTGTCATCAGAGCATGTTCGACTCAGCACTGATGCCATTTACTGTCTAATGAGATTAGCTCTCACTGCTAATTAACCCATCCATAACTCCCAGCGCTCCATTCATCATTGCACAAAGTTAAGTGAGAACAGACACAGATACAACAAAATGTTTAGACCTACTTAATGTCGCTGCAGAGACGCTGAGCGTATTTCAAATGAGTTACATTGAGATGAGGAAACAGACTTATATTGTTTTGTAAAAGATGAGTCATTATCTTTTCAGTCAGTTGATACTTGGCACAAAAAGAAGTTTGTAAGTGTAACTGCATCTAAAACACATGTGGGACACAACGGGATCCATTTGCTCAAATCCCATCTGGAAGTGATCAGACAAACACTGTACTTAGTTACAATTTTGAGGTACTAGTACTTTCAGTGAAGCTACCCAACAGTATAGGCCAAAAACTGACTCAATGACTTTGAGTCATTTGTTTTTATGTGGACAGTAAATCACTTTAAGTGTGTCTTATATGAGGAGTAATGCCTGGTCAGACCTTGTGTTGACTCAGGCTACTCTGTCTGATGGCTTTGACTTTCACTTATAATGCAGTTAGTAAAACCTGACACTTCTGTGGGAAGAGTTTTATGTGTCCTCACCTGTGAACTCTCTGTTTGCCTCTCTGCTACTTTCTTCAGTCTACTGAGGCCGCTCGCAACCCTCCTTCAGGACACATAACAACCGTCTCAGTGAGCAAACCTGCATGTTTCCAGAGCACCTGATACTCTATTGTCTGCAGGATAGCAACAATAATGATATGTATGACTGTTCTTAACCCAAGCTTTAGCATAAGCAGTGATCATGCAAGGAACACTCATGTTAATTATACATTTACATGCACAGAAATGACTCATTTATTGTGAACAATCGGATTAAAACTGGAGTGTAGGACTTTTGCATATAAATCTGTTACATTCAAGGTTAGCCTTTGCCAACCAAGTGTACAACATGTTGTTTAAGCATCATCATTGACATGTAAATATTTCGCAGTATACAGAGTTTGAAATTATGAATTAATAGACTGCGTTGGTGTTTATAGGACACAAGCCTTTTTGCCTCACCATGTTGTATTCAGTTAAGTAGCCCAGTTATTTTAATCAAATTAGGGTTACTCTTAGAATTACCTTAATGCGAGTAAGATAACTTAGTGAAGGTGTTGACCTTACACTCATAATAATTGGATTGCAGTATTATAGCACACGCTAACAAAGTGAATAATGCAATGTCTCCTTTGGGCCAAACTAAACATTTGAGGAATTGAGGAAAACCCAAACTAAAGGAAATTCAATATATTGTACTACTGATGGGAACTTTTTATAGTTTGTGTCTGTTGGATTTTTTTACATTATTCACAATTCTACAGAATCTAGTTTACTTAATGTAGAGAACCTGGATTTTTTTTTTCTCAGCTTTTATAACAATACATTGCTTAGCAGTGAGGGGCACAGATGAACAGCATTAGTGTCCCTGTATGAGAATTAGATTGTGCCCTTCTGCTTGTATTTGATTCTGGTTTATTGCATTGATGGCAGCTTTCAATTTCCTCCAGTTTCCTTTGGTTTCAGAACTAAGCTGCGTAAAAAAGGATTAAGATTATGCTTTGAACGAGTCATCACTTTAAACTACAGATGGAGTTTACAGTTCAAAAGGGATTATGAATATTAAAGAGGGCATTTTTTTCTTTTCAAATGATTGGGTTTTGCTCCAGTGCATTGCTGAATCACACAGCATACACAAACTCAAAGGATTAAGCAAACATAAATCTTCAAGGTCTCTCATATGACTAGGTCTGCATTTGAATTACCTGAATATCCAATTAAATAATGCATTGTTTCTAAGACAAACAGGCCTGTCACAGAGGCTGAGTGAAAGCACAGGAGGTGGAAGTCCACAGATAATTGGTTTGCTTTGCAGAGGGCTTCATTTGATGGAACCGCTTGGGAGCTTTTTGTTGATTTTTGAGTTTTAAGAGAGCACAACTGTTGCACAAAAAACACCTGTAACTTTTCCAGTCACCCATCATTGTTGGGAAAAGATGAACTGTTTGATCATTCCAGATAGTAACATGCAATTTCACTACTGCAGTTGTTAAGTAAGTGACCATAAATTTAGTATAAAACAAAACAGTGAACACATTTAAGTAAGTATACGAAAACATAGTATACATGCACACCTTCCTGTACAATATGTTTAGATATTTTTCTCCTTTGTAAACATTTGAAAACATATTATGGTTGTATGAGTAGAGTATGAGTTATGAGTTGTGATAGCTGGTTGAGAAACGTTTAATCTGAGACCTTTTCAATAGCAGAAATTTTTAAATTTTGTAGCTGCACGGAGTAGCACAGGTGTAATACCACTCACATGACCATCAGATTCTTAGATGTAGCACGTAACTCTAACTTCTGTTTTTTATGCTAAGTTAAGCTAATCACCTGCTATAGCATTGTACTGTTTTTAGCACATTTCTATTCCTTTACTACAATGTAAGTACCTATACAGTATATACTGTATACACAAGGGGAGTAGTGAAAGTAGTAGTAAGTAAGCTTTAGTTTTCAACAAATTGACTGAGGTAGTTTATTCACTGGCTATGAAAACTATTATTTACATTATTTAGCCTTTTTTTTTAAATTGTGGCTAATAAAAAGTAAAATAAATCAACTACTTTATGTCAATAGATGTCCAGAAGCTTTCAGTCATATGACATGATGATTTTTAGAAGCAGATGGAGTATCCCAGTACCCCATGGAATCGGCAATTAGTAAATTATAAATGTCGACATCATAACATCTACAATTGTGATATGATCGAAAGCTCCAGAAGGGCTCCAGCTATTAAATGGACCTTGTGGTGAGATTGCTCAACGACTGGTAAAATAATAAAAACTCCCATGCCTGCATGATTAGGTGTGGCATCATAACCTTGGACATTATATAAATAGTATCGAATCACTGAAACCAGTTCAGTGTCGACGGTTCAGCTCTAGGTGAGTGTAACAGAGATACAGGCCATCATGGAATAGAAACCACATATCTCAAATCAGTTTGGGAGCAAATTACTGGCCGGATCGATGACCAGTAAGCACATGAATAGATCAATATCTTCACTCTGAGGGAACAGTCTTCACTTATAATGACAATGTATTGACTTTTTAATAACCGCTCATGTTTCAGCAGTGCTAATCATTTTGCTTCCCCTGAAAATGGATCTTTAACTCTGTGTGTGTGTGT
>NW_023339762.1:14707566-14708135 GCF_004916995.1 Morone saxatilis | reverse complement strand
CGCGTCTTTGTGTTGCAGTTTGATTGAATGGGTGGATGGATGTCTGCGTCGGTGTGTATCCATTTGTTTATGTATGAAAGGTCATGCATGCGTAACTGGCTGCATGTAGCGTGTGTGTGAGGCTGGATGGTTAAGTATGTGTGTGTACACATGTGTCAACGTGTGTCTGGGTCACATTTATGGAATTAAGTCGAACATGAGACGACTAATTGTGCCGGTCTTGCTGTCAAATATCACCAGCTGCTTTTTTTTTTCTTTGTGGCTGTGAAATGAGATGCTTCTGGTAATTGAGAGCCACCTGACAAGTCACTTTGACTGTCCAGGTATTATGACCCCTTAAACCATCTGCCCGGCTGTTCGCTGGTCCTGAGCTGCAGGTTTGGAGGTACAGTGGCCAACATGAGCCATCCTGTTCTGACAGACTGCCCCCTATGAATAAATGATGGACTGTGTGTGCAACGGTCGATGACTGAAATAGCAGCATAGCTGCTTTCATCTCTCCCCTTGTTTCAGCAGCTGGGAGGTGCAGGCCGCTCACATAATTTCAGTTTTAACCAGATCATCAAGTT
>NW_023339762.1:14703573-14707466 GCF_004916995.1 Morone saxatilis | reverse complement strand
CTCAACAACAAATAGATGGATTGCCGTAACATTTTGTACAGGCAGGATTGTGCCTAGAGGAGCAACCGTAATGACTTTGGTGATCCCATGACTTTTCCTCAAGCGCCACCATGAGGTTGACATTTGTGGCTTTGAGTGAAATGTCTGGACAACTATTAGATGGATTGCCATGAAATTTGGTCCACACATTTATGTCCCCCTCAGGGTAAATTGTAAAAACTTCATCTAGAGCCATCAACAGGTCAACATTTTAATTTTAGTTTTAAAAAAAACTAATGACATTCCCATGAGCCTCAGCTGTATTTTGTGTTCAGTGCTAATTAATAAGTGCTAGCATGCTAACGTGCTAAACTATAGCAATTCATGAAGACCATAAGCTGTTATTGAAAGCTGTGACTGTCTGGCCATGGGTAGGACTCAAGCTTAATGGACCCATAGAGAATTTACTAATTTACATCAATTCCTCACAATATTTACTTCGTCATTCTGGGATGAGAGCTTGTGTTGTGAGGCAGTCGTGGTGAATTTGCAAGAAAATAAAAACACTCCTTTTGGAAATGAGGCACATTGGTAACGCTGCTGCATTAGCTAGCAATAAGAGCTGTCCACCTGTCACATGCACTGACGTCTCAGCCTTGAAGGTTGGCACTATGATAGCAGAGCAGAAAGTTAAGGCAGCAATGAGTCTTCAGATTTTAATGAGACAACATCTAAGCAGAGTTCAGGCATTTGGCTGCGAAGCTCGACTTATAAACTAAATGTCGGCATAAATTCCTGCGTAGGATTTAAAATACTCTGCCTAATCTCACTTGCTAATTTGGAGTGCTTTTTTCTGAACTCGTATCTTCTGAAAATGAATGAAAAACCTAAAATAATTCCTTCTGTGTATATGCATACAGAAAGCATGCAACCTTTTGTAATATAGAAATAAGTGTTATACTGCTTTCCATCCTCTAAATTTAATCCGAGTGACAGATGGATTTGTACATGTAGGTGAAAAGCAAATATAACCCAGAGTGCAATTTCTTCCTACTTGTGTCTACCTCATTGCAGTATTCAGAGAGAGGAGAGGAGCGAGAGGCCCTGTGTTAAGTGTCTTATTAGTGGGAAATGACTACAGTGTCAGACGAGCCCAAGCTGTCACAGTGCACCCATCATTAGAATAAGCATGAGAAGCTCTTGTCGTGGATGGAATCACATTTTAATCCCCACCACATTATTGCTGTGGTGAGGAAGGTCAGCACTCAGGCACATTTAAGCAGGAATAAACCCCCTTGAGAGCTTATGATAATGTCTTCCCTCAATGGGAAATATTGGTCATATTTTAGTTTGAAGCTTTTTGTAGAATACGGCACGGCTAATGAAGAGCCTAATGTAATGCAGCTGTGCGGGCCGCCATGGTAACCATGAATAATTCAGCCTACTTGTTCTTTGGTTTCCTGGTCTCAGGAGGGTTCTGCCTATATTGTCCATTATGACAGGCCATTATCCAGCCTTCAGCCTGCTAGCTCTCAGATGGTGCGCAGAGCCCATTTGTTACCCCTCTTGCCCCTGGTAACCTTCAACCAGCTGGAGAGAATGATTGAGACTATACTGTTATATAAACATGAGAGCAAGAGGTGCAAGAGGCAAGAAAACGAAGAGACCCCTCCACACCGGGGAATTCAAGGAGGCCTTTCCATTTCATTACAAGTGCATATTACATCTGCCTCCAAAGCCATCAGTTACACTTTGAATACAAATTGCACCAACAGACCACTATGATATATTAATGTGCATTGGGCATGTCCTGTTTTTAACCATGGTCAAAGCCTTTTTACAAAAGTAAAAGCCCTGCATTGAAATTATTGTGCAAGTATGTAAGCATTGTCGAGAAGATGCCAACTCAGTGTGTCAGAAGTAAAAGAACGCATGATGAAGAATGGGTCCTGTCAGGGTTAAAAGTATTATGTATTATTGATAAAAGCAGCACTTATTTTACTCATCAAAGTCTGTTTAAAGGTTTTGAGGAGGAAAAAGAGGGAGCTGATAGCTGAAGGTCAGAAAAATTGCATCAACTGGGGCTGAAGACTACTAATTTAAAAATCAAAAAAACATGGGGGTGTGGAGTATGGATGAATTAGTGACCTTAACAGACCTCTATAGCCCCGTCCTCATCTCTGCTCCTAGCATAACACCTGAATCTCCAACTGAACTGTACGTGGTCGAGTTGTACTGTGGGTAATGTAGGAAGAAGAATGCATAAAACATATCTCTGATTCTGCTGCTTTGTTTCTGACAATGTTATAGTAGTGAAATACTAAATCAGTCTAGTAATCCAGGGTTTGGTAGTTTTTCTTTCAATATTAATGTAACGTATTTTTTAAGGTGGCCACATGTTTTATATGTAAAATCTTAATTTTCTTACTAGAGCTCTCAAATAAATTAAGTGATTACAAAGTGCAATAGATTGATCGATTAGACCGACAGAAAATATAATAAATTAATCATTTCAGTCATTTTTCAAGAAAGAATATCAAACATTATGTGGTTGGCTTCTTAAATGTGAGGATTTGCTGTTTTCTCAGGCTCTTCTCTATCACTATGTTTTAACATTTCATAAATGAAAGTCCAATATTTTCTACTGAAATGTGGTGGTATAGAAGTAGAAGTAAACACTCCAGTAAAGGAAATACTAAAAATGTAGTATGTAAGTACTTTTGCTCTTGTACAATACTTTAAATTATATTCAGCTGCTGGTTTTGAGCTGTGTTCTTGTAGCAGTCTCACCAACATTTTGTTCATTGTGAATATCAATGATCAAATCACTTCTTATAGATTGAAGTAAAGAATAAATTCAAGAGTCTAAAAGGGAATTAGTTGTGTGATTGTAGCTGGTCTGGAATGTAGTCAGTATTGGACCGGGCCAGTTGAGGAGGTGTGATGCATTTGATCTAGTCATTAAGACGGGCAGGGTGCTCTGCGCCCTCGTATCTCAGCCATTTCAAATCAATGCCTGTGGCGAGTCTTAAATCAATGAGCGTGTTGCATCTCAGAGACTCATCAGTGGGCAGTCCCCACAGACATTGGGAAAGAGGAGGAGGGAGGGGGTACACTCTTAGCTACTGACCTCCGTAATTACCCTGTGCTACTACCTGAATCCAAATGTGATCCGATTGAGATAATTGCCTATTGGAAACAGCATTGAACCTTGCTCCAGTCACAGCTCTCAGCGATCTCTGCCTGGACAATCCTGAACCTATGTCATGCTGTGGCCAAGCTGCTGCGTTGCTATGGCCGGCTACTTAGCAGAGGAGTGAATTGAGACTGATGTTTGTGTTCTTGTGATTCCAGCCCAGCCATTGTCCCAAGGGCATGGCAGTGTAATCAGGGCTGTGATAGCATCTCTTGGGGGGGAGGAGGAGGAAGCAGGGCCTGTGGGCTGATCCAGAGGGCAGATATATTTATCTAGGTAATGAGAGCCCAAACACTGTGGCTCTGTGGGGAGGGCCGGGGACATGGCCTAGTGCGCTGAGAGACCCGCCAATGCCATGGCGGCGCAGTCCCCGTGCTGCTCATTAAACTTCCATCAGCGTGTGGTCACCATGTTCCTGCCAGGCCTCCAAAGTGCCCGTTATTAATTCATGAAAGCACACCGCACATGTGATTGAGTCTGGTGAGCAGTGAAGCATTGAGGCACGAGAGATGGGGGAAATATTGTCTGTGTCTGAACACCCAACCCTCCACCAAACCCCTCCCACGCTTTCCCTCTGGCAGCATGCCCTTGAAAAAAAAAAAAAAACAGAGACCGAGACACAGATACACTATGTTGTGAAACATTAATAGCCACTGCTGCAGTTTGCCTACAGCTGGAAAGAGAGCAATGCAGGTCATGTGAGTGTATGTGTGTGTGT
>NW_023339762.1:14685812-14703561 GCF_004916995.1 Morone saxatilis | reverse complement strand
TAAGGGGGGGGGGGGCACATTTATGAATGTATATGCTCCAGGATGTGAATTCATGTTTTGAGCCCATTTGCTTTAGTGTTTTATAAATGTGTAGGAGGTGGTTGTGTATTGTCAAGACATTCTGTGTGAATATATTACCAACAAAGGTAGCGTTGTTTTGGGATGGGATGCTTGTATATATGGTGAGCCAGCCACTTTTATCTTCGCTCCACAGACATGCTCTCTAAAGCTTGTGTTGGGAGGGCCGCTTTTAAAAAGGAGACAGTAAATTGGCCTGGATATGGATTGTTGCAATTGAATTTAAAACATTAGCTCCAGGATAATAAGGGTTGCTATAGAGAAAATCTAGGAAATGCATTTGGTCGTTAGAGCATGGAGGGATGGGACTAATGGCGTACGGGGGTGGGCTGGGGGTGGAGGCAAAAAAAAAACGATGAAAACCATTTTTAGGATGAATGGGTTATTTCAGGGAGAGAGCGAGAAAGAGAGGGAGAGAGAGGAAGTGAAATAGAAAAGGGGAGACGAGGGAGACGGCAAGAGAGAGGGGTGCTACATGATTTCAAATTAACCATTATTGTAGGCTGTGACATGTATTATGTCTCCTGAGGCTCAGAATCTTGAGCTCATTTTCACGGAGAAGAGGGGAATAAGAGTCCAATGTCACAGTTTGAACGTGTACAGCTGGCTTGAGCTCCTCATCTTACGGCCAATTATAACTCCTCTTCTTCCAAATCCTTACCCCAGCTCTCCGAGGCAAATCTCACCATGCATAGCTTATTGTTAGCCTCACTCGATGTCCAATTAACAGAATGTTCCTCTCACTTCCACCCCTCCCCTGCAGTGGAAAATAAGACACTGACCAAAAAAACTGTGTTAAGCTGCAGCACTTTTTATCAGTGTAATGATAAGATAATAGCAGTGGGAGTATTTATAAGTTATTATTTCTAAGCAAGAAAGAGCATAACATTATAATTGTGTTATCATTTCCTGATATAGACTTTTTGTTGCTATCACAAGTGGGAGGTTATTAGCACCGTTCTTGTTCTGTTTGTATCATAATTAAAATTACAGATGAGGGACTCTGTAATATATCTATACCTTTGCGTCAACAGTATGCGAATGAAAATAGTATCATAATCACTTCTGTATGACTTGTAATAAATTAACAGTTCATATCTGCTTTTCTGAAAGTAATTGAGCTGTTCTCTGTGGTATGAGCCTCAAGTTATGTATCTACTGAAGCTCATCTTGTAGTTGGCATTAGGAGGGACATAAAATTAGACAGAAAACGTAACTGACCTTGTCCTAGCCTGTGAGGAAGACAAAAAAATACCTCTGCGTCAGCCTACCTTACATGCCTAGTCATGCAGAAAAGACAAAATGGCAACTGGGGAGAGAGAGGGGAATGTTTTACTACATTATATTAGCTCGTGTTTACTATCTTGAACTGTGAAAGGCAATGTTAATAATGTGCTGCTGCCCAGCCCGGGAGCATCTCTGTCAGATTTCATTAATGTGTAATTAATAAGACGGGCTGAAAAAGCTCTATGCGTATTAATAGCTACATTAAACTGCAGTGTTTATGATATCATTAGGCCAGTATGCGGTGTCATTATCAGATGGGTGGAAAATGTAGCACTACAATAATACAGAGAGGTTTAAGTCTAGTGTGAAACAAGCCATAATTATTACATGAATTTCATTGTAGACCTGATCAGCTATACTTAGTTGTTTCGTCTGTGAAATTAATTAAATTGGGATTTGTTTCCTGTTTATGTTTCCTGGCTCATGTAAGTACACCAGAGACATAGGCCCTGTCCCCTTGCTGTCCACTCTGGTTAGCCTGTTATAGATACAAGATATGGATGCAGCATTGAAGCCAAAACGGTGTGAGTACAGTGATTAAATGTCCATATCTTAGATTTTATGGTTCACCTGACCTTTAAATGTAGAAAAAATATCAGATACTTGACGAACAAGGGTCATAATTCTGTGAACTGGGATTTCCAAAGGTGATTATAAATTTTACAGAGACAGTCACATTAATTATAGGTTTATCTTAAGTGTCCTGAGATAACTAACAAGGCCAAGGCACCCGCGGGCTCCATTCAGTATACAAATGTGTTTTTGATTTTTACCTTGCAATATAGTTGACAATCATGAGCAACATAAGACATTGTGTTGCAATACCTACAGAGTTATACTCTTACTGAATTTATATTGGCAAATTGATCAGAGTTGGTAAATAAATGATATTTCAATCTGATAAATGTTTGATTTCTTGGTTAATGTGAGTTTAAAATGCTTCTTCCAGGATCCCAGTCTCTCAAAGTCCTTGACCACATACAGTAAACAGAGAAAAGCTCCCCCCCCAAAAATAAAAAAAACCCAGAGTCATGACCGTTGAGCACAACAACAGGTGTTAGCTACTTAAGCTACTTAGCGGAGTAACGCACAACAGACCCAGCATTCACACTCATCGTAAGCATCATCAACAAATATCAGCCTGGGTCTGCCTCTATCACTGCTGAACTCATTGGGATTTGCATTGTCCCTGAAACAGTATACAAATATACATCGACACATAGTCATAGACTCAGACAGACACACACCATAGACGTGACTCCCTTTCAGAACAAACTCCTCTCAGCACCTCCAGGGAGCTATTTCCCGTCTCACCTTCAGAGTGAAAGGCGTACAGTATTAGCCCACATTTACTGCAGCTTGGAGAGAAGCGTGCTCTCTGCCAGCAGAGCAGAGATTTACCACAGCCAAATGTGTGCCACCTGTCTGCCCTGTCTGTCTGCCACCAGGGCTGTTGCCCAAGAGGAACCATTAGCAGACCTCTCTGCCACTTTCTCAGCTCTCACTGGGAAGGACAGATGACGTGCTGGCTGACGTGCAGGTAATGTTATATATATCATGTACTTTTCCTTTAGGTTACAACACATTATGAAGTAAGAATGTTGCAATCCTGAAAAATATATTTAATGATTCAAGAAAATGAACTGCCTGAGAAGCATTATGTTGTTATTTTAGCTTTCAGATTGCTGCTTCAAACAGTCTGCTATGTCTTTAGGATGCAGGGCTTCCTGTAGCAGAAGGACATCTGTGTTATATGTGTCAGAAATGTGTTAGTAATGTAGCAGCATAGTCGCGAGGGGCGCTGTGGAGGAACAACTCCCACTGGGAGACAGATGGCAGTGGCCACAGAAGTACGAGGCGTGTGCTGGCTCTGCACATTCACTGTAGGGCCTGATCTCAACACCTCACCCCTTTCGATTAATCAAGCCTGCCTTGGTTATTTAAGGCCCCCGATTAATCATGCAGGATAACTGAGGTGATAGATTAGGGTTAAAGGAAAGTTTGGGGATTTGAAGATAAAAGGGTTTATTCAGGGGTTGGGTGGCACTGCAGCCAACAATCATCTGACCAAGACGCTGCAGGGTTTCTGGACCTTTTTAATGCATTGAATTTACGTATTCATCACTGTGACAAATTCTCTTCAATCGTCATTAGTAATGGGATATTTTGACTCGTGTGTCGGTGCTGTATGTCCATAAACAGGCAGATCATGGTCACGGGCCACAGAATGCACTTAAGTTACCTCTCTTTCTTGGTAAGATGGGAATGATACTGTAGGTGGTAATACAGAGGTGTTAATATGGAGAGTGCCCTTTTCAAATTCATTATGAAGAAATGACACTAAACCTTCCTTAAATGATTTTTTTTTTTAATCATAGGTGGCGTGAGTGTTAATTCATCCTGATGGGGGAGTGAGCCAGCGAGAGCCTGAGAGCAGTGCTCTTCAGGCCTCTTCACTGGTAATTTAACTGCTGTATGTGAGAGGATATGCATACATCAACACTCAACACCTCAACACTTGCAATTGGCGGGGACTGGGGGAATGTGTGAGTGTGTGTGTGTCTTTCTGCAGCTCAGCAGAACATTGGCATTGAATTTGCACAAGGAGCCATCAGAATAACATTTCAGTCCCTCGCTATGTGAATGATAGTTGATGTTAAGAGTTGAGAAATCAAGGTTGTAATTACTTGTGTTTATGAAATGTGTTTCATGCCACATTGTGTGTCAATAAGAGGCTCCTTTTAAGCAGCAGATCTATCAGTGTAATCACAGCATTAGGTTGTAGTGAATAAAGCTTGTTTTGTTCATGAGCAGGCATTCCCTCTGCACTGCAATAACAAGTCCTTGGTTTGCTAATGAGCGTCTAAAGTGAGACAGTCTGGTGTGCTGTTAAATGGCAGAGAGAGCTGTGAGGATCTTATTCTAACACTCAAAGCTGACTTGATCTTCTGTCTTTACTCCTGCCAGCTGCTCTTTGCTCTGACAGACACAAGCACATTTCTTGGAAAGAAGACTCTGGTTGAGCCATTTACCTGCCAATCAAACAGAAAGGCTCAAACCACCCCAGCGCCCCCCACCGTGCCACCCACCCAAGGGATAGCATGCTTTCACAGCCTCAGCTCTTCATGCTCTGTGGGTCTCCAGATGAACCCTGCCGCATGTGTGTTGATGTAGGATCATTTGAGCATGTCGGCGCACAGCGAGTACACCACGTCTATAAGGGGCCACAGTTAAGTTTACACTAATTAATGGGGCTGAACTTTTCAAGGCAATGCATAGCTTTCAAAGCAGTAGGACACAATTCTAAATTTAAATCGTAGATGCAGCAGGGTTATTTACAGCTGGGAACATTATCCAACACATTCTCATTTTGCTGAATCCAAATGAAAACTGCCACCTGAGTGCACAGATTGGGAGATGCTTGTTTCTTTCCTTTATAAATATATATGCAAAATTTCATTAAAGCAAAAGTAATATCAGCAGAATACACTTTAAAATGTGCATTACAGTCCCTTTCGGTGTTATACTATAATATATGTATTCTCTTTCATTAGTAATGCAATAAGGATTTTAATTTTAGAATTGGTTCAGGTGCAGTTTAACTGCTTTATATACTTACAGGTAGTTATATATAACTTAATATATGAATAAGTTAATATTGGAACCCAGCACATACTGTACATTTGTTGGTTGATGTCATCAGACAATTAGGTTATCACAGATTTATTAGCATTGGCACAAATGTTGACAAGTAAGTAACAACAAACTGTACGTAAATGCCGGAGCAGTTATTCAGAATCAGTGTTATCATTGATAGTTTGTCCATCAGAGAGCACTGGCAAGGTCTTTGGTAAACAAACATAAAGGACTAGTATTAAATATATATATATCAACAAATAATTGTTGATACATTATATTTACTCTGAAATATCAATATTCTTATCAGCCTCAACAAAATCAGTCGTTAGTAACTTGCTGTAAAATAAATAGAGTGGATTCAAAAGTAGAATATAAAGTACCATAAAATTAAGTTATTGCTTTATATTAGTGTTTCTGCATAAATGCTGCATTTCTTTTCATGGTTTTGGACAGCTCTTTGGTTGTTTTAACGTGCCATTTAGGTTGTGTCTGGGATGAAATCTGTTGAAATGTAAGGTTCTAAATTTCCTTTTAATTCTAATTTGACATATCTTGGGTTATCTGCCTTATGCTTGTCTGTTCCTCATCGTTATTGCTGCCTATCTTGTCCATGACACTTTTAAAAAAGATGTCTGTGAGGTTTTTCTAGTTAATAAAAGCTTATTGTATTATATGAGTAAATGTACTTTTCCACCGCTATATATACATACTGTGTTTATATATACACACATATATGAAAGGCAGACACACATATAGAAAGATATTGTGACATTTCACAATGGCAGTCTAATCTGAGCTAACGCTCTTAAACAATGTAGCACCTGATTGTTGGCTTATCCCGGGGCCTGTGGTTACTGAGGCCTGTCGTCCAACCGGTGCTCTGCTCTCTTGGGGCTTTAGTGAAGCACTACAGCTGGGAAGGGAAAGGGGAATTGCCTCTGAGAGGGGTGGAGTGCACAGCAATGTAGGGGTGCTGAAATTTGTGCTCTCATAAGAGTCTCTCCTTCTCCCCTTCTCAGCAGGGCCCTGTTGCCACCTCCCCCTCAGCCTGTCTTCCCCCCCTGCTCCTGCCACATGACAGAGGAGCCGCCGGAGCAGCTGGGGTTAGGGATACTTGTCAGCAGGGCGATCGTGTGTCCTCTGAGTCTGTCCCCTGTCTGTCCCATAGCCACGTCGACTGACAGCCAGCATCAGCTGATTATCGCCACTGTGGCAGTAAAAGAAACCCACTTTGGCAGTGACAGGCTTATGACCTGCAAGACATGCTCATATTGAGTAACCAGCACTTCATCTGGAGGCTCAGGCTGTGTTACCCTAGCCTTGAGAACACACTACTGGGCAGATAGTCTGACACATTAGCAATCTGTTTAAGGTTAAAGGATCAAATCATAGCCACGGTCATAAATTGCATCTGTTACCCTTACAAGATGTTTATGTGTTTGTACTCTGTAATTGAACTTTATTGCTTTCTGGATACACAGAGCAGAGAGATTGTGCCAGGCTAAATGTGATTCTAATCATATCTAAGAAATACATGTCTAATAGATCATTAACCAAACGGTTTAGTCATCATTAAACTGGTGCTTTGCCATGTTTGAATAAGTTATATTGCTGACCAAGTGTGGAAACGACAGCATATGAGCAAGGCACTCAGAAAAGTTATTTTAATCCCTCCTGACCAGTCGTGCTTGGTGTTTGTGTATTTTGAGAATCTCTGAGAGGTTAACACCCCTTGTGCTCAGAGGCTCAGACAGACTACTGGTGTCTGGTATCAAGCTGAATTAAAGCTATGTCAACACATTCAGTCAGCCAGGCTTACATTACAGAGGCCCCCCATTCGTCTCTTATCTGAGGCACAGACATAAAGTCAGCTACACTGCGTGCACACACACACACACACACACACAAACACACATAAAATATTCCACTGTTTCCCGTGTTTATTCTCTAAATATATTTTTGTGTTGAAATTTAAATGAGTTTGGAAATCTTTCTATTGTTTGCCGTGAGGACATGTTTGCCTTGTTTACAATGCACAAAGATTAGAAAGCACTGAAAGATATTATTTATTGATGGAATCAAATTAAAAGTCTCATTCTTGTACCCAAAAGCATCAGCATGGAATTAAATTATTAAGAATAAGTTTTTGGGGTTGTGTGCTGGCTGAAGTATTGTTCTGGAGTGGCAGACTGAATGTGTTATTGTGTCACCAGCCTCGGGCCCTCATGCTGCAGACTAACAGTAACTGACTAGCTCTGGCTTATGCTGTTATGTAAAGAAGCCCCGGTCCGATGGGAGAGGCAGACTGCTGCCTGCCCGCCTGGTAAAGTCAGCATGAATGAGGCAACGTTGATGTTGTCCTCAGACTCCTGTTGTTCTGTTGATTGCCTGTGTGTGCGGCTTGTTAGGCTGCTGAAAGCATTGTGTTTAGCCCCAGAGATGGTGGCTTGAAGGTGACATCTGTCTGGGAGGTAGAGTGGAGAGGAGAGGGAGAGTGCTGCGCCATGCTGCTATAAATACGCAGCGGCCGTGACAGCTCACAGAGGAAGCAGCTGAGAAGAGGAGCTTTGCTATGCTGCATACCTCCTAGTGACCCTGTCACTTCCACAGAGGTCTTAATTATTCTTCACTGGCAGCTCCCCTCGGCTCTCTGCTGAAGCTGTGACACACAGGGGCTTGTCAGAGGAAAGGGCCACACTGTTCTCTCTAACGTACTGCACCCACAGAACATGTAAACAGAAGTTTGGTTTAGTGTATAAACACAGTAGTCCCTATTCAAATCTGTCATTTAGGTTTTAAATTAGTATGCCCTTGTGTACTTCAGCACACTTTTTTTTGCCGCCTGATGCTATTTATCCTGCGATTATTTTGTACTTACTCCTGAGACTGCATGCTGACACACATAGTTTGCCATCTTTTGGCTCACAATTACTTCAGTGGCTCTGTACCTTCAATCGTTCTCAGATATTGCGATTTCATAGTCTTTGTTCTCTTTCTGTTTATTTGTATAGACCCATTACTTATGAATACACCTATTTACTCTTACAAGCTCTTTCTTGTGCTGTGTTTTGTTGTTAGAAAATGTCACTATAGAAATGATTCAGTTACATGTGCAGTTTCTAATCTTATACTCAGGGTTGCAGTCCATAAAACAAGTCATATTTTAGCATAGTGTGAATGACCTCTGTTACCCTGTGAATGACGCTGGTGGCTTTAACGGCTAGTACTGGTATGGAGGTACATCTTTATCACCTTTGCAGGCTTAATGGCAACTTATAAATGGGGCTAGTGTTTCCACACTCAGGTTTCAGTGTGGTCAAGGTCACAAACTAGTTCCTGTTACACATGAAAAAACTCACACACGAAACACAACACTGACACACACATACAGCATACAGAGTATACACATTTCAAATTTCCTACATATATATATACACACACACATACATATATATATCCTTATATATATATATATATATATATATATATTTGTATAATATCTCATGATTACTCAGTTCACATCCTTCTACATCAGACAGTCACCAGAGAGGAATTTTACTGCTTTTTCAGTTTTGCCCCATGTTGCTGGCAAGATAAGAGCCCACTACTCACCCTGAAATAATTCCTCATGTTGTTCCTGCAGAGCCATAACCAGCACTCTGTCCTGACAGTGACTGATACTGTTGTGTTGCCTTTATCTGGGCCCAATTGTGCGCTTACGCATGAGTGTGTGTGCGACACTAACTGGCACCAGTGGATAGATTACCTAATACAGTCCAAGCACGTTATTAGACCCCAGGGCGCTGGCTAAGTCACTCTGAGTTCTGTTTCTGGCCTTTTAATTATTCATCAAGGTATTGCCTGGGATGTAACCTCAATTACTGTGGGCTGCGGGGCCAGGTCACGTGTTGTTAACACTGCGCTGTGATCAGAGCCACCACAGGGAAGGCTGCCAACGGGAAGAAGTGCTCTGTGGCTTGGCACTCCACCCACCACCACTGATTGGCTCACATTTAGCAGGATGCTGGCTGCACTGAGGGCAGGGAGGGGAGGGGCATTCCTTAGATTCCCTGTAGCCACAATGGGGACAGGAGGATGGTGTAAATACTGTAAATCAAAGCTTGATTGGTGTGATCAGCGTGGTGTGAGCAGCCGTACGAGGCTGAAGGAGGGAGGAGGGAGGAGTGAGGAGGAGGGAGAGGAACAGCTGAAGGTTTTAATGAGCCAAGAGGAGGGTGAGATGTGAGCTCTCTCTCTTGGGCCCACCTGTAGTGGGCAGACAGGCTGTGCACCTGCAGTCCTGGAGCCCTCAGCACACAGAGCAGAGGGGGAGAGAGGAACTGGCAACCCAGCAACACTTGACAGAAGGACACAGGGATGAGAGGCTGGTCTGATTTGAATGGCTGGAAGGTGCCAAAACTAAGGACATTGTCTATCATTGCTCCATGTTTTTGCTGTTGTCATGTTGAAACTCGAGTATTATCTCATCTTTATTTTTCATGTTTAAAAGAAATACAGGAAAACAAATGGTTCTGCCTTTCAATTTGCACATTTAATAGGGGAGCTGCATTTCCATTTGCAACATCCTTAAAGTCGAACAGCCGGAGCTGATTTTCTGCACTTCTATCAGATTTAGTGAGAGTGATCAGACATCCCATTTCTCAGCTGATTTGTGGCGATCATGTGTGGCCATCCCCAGTGTCTGCGTCGCTCTAACAACCATGCCATGCATATCCAGGTAGTGATAATGAGAGCTGCTGTCATGGCGATCTATGACTAACAGCAGTTTCATGCTGTGTTAAATCAGGGCTGCTGCCTTGTTAGAGTCTACTCCCTTAGGCCACACCTTCCTTTACAATCTGATAACGAGGCCTCCAAATCCCACAAATTAGGATATAAAAAGATGGTTATCATAAAGTGACAAATGTACAGATATTTTTACACCCTCACAATAGCACAAATAATCCAGTCCATTTATGTTTCACTGCAGTGATCCAGCATGACACCTGCCGATTCTGCTGCTGTGAACCCTGTGCACTGGTTAAATATGCAGTATACCAACATTGCTGTAAAGGTTAGCCCATTAATTGATTAGTTGATCGTCAGAAAATTGTTCTACAACAATTTAATAATTGATTCGTGAGGCCAACCAACAGCACTCGAGAGTAAAGAAATCCTGTTGTCCCAGAGACAATAAAAATAACACAAATGGACACAAAAAGTGTCTGGAGCAAGTGTTGGACAGAGAAATGTATCATTACAAATTAAATTATTACGTTTATGTGTTGGAATTTATATATAGTTTTAATTGTGTTCAAATCAGAAAAATATATGGCACTGGCAGAAGCTCTAGAGAAGTCTCTCCCTCTCCTCTTGTGCCATGCACAGGCAGGTAGAAGGCAAGGTGTGGCGTGTGGGGCACGTTTGATCTTCTCTCTCTGGATCTCTGGATTAGGTTGTTTCAATAGCTTGTACATATGTAAATAGTTCTTTTGAGCTTGTAAATATTAAAATACTTTGTTTGATCGTCTCCCTCCCTTTGTAGATTTTTTAAAACATTTTTGTGACCAAGTCAATGAAGTGATGCAAGTTACTGAAACAATGTTGTTGAACTATATTCATTATTTGGAATGAAAAAAAAACCAAACTTCCATTTGGGACAATGGTTGGTAAAGGCAGGGTATGTGATTCTGGAGAAAGCCAATACCATGACAAATACCATGATACAGAGGGAGCAACAACATATGAAGTAATGCAACTAACGTGTGAGTTAGCAAACTGTCCTTAAAGTTGCTGTTGCACAGCTAATATAGTGTCCAGGATCTATTGGCAGAAATGGAATATAATATTCATAGGTATGTCAGTATTTCCAAAAATACATTTTTAGAATTATTTGCATAATTTGAAAAAAGGGGTATCGAGTTAGAATTGCATACCTAGAATCCTAAAAGCTAAGCTAAGCTAGTTTCAGACACTGAGGTAAAATGTTAATTTCGAGCCCTGTCAACCAATTAATCAAGAAATTAATTGAAGAATAATGGGTCTCTTTTGTTCATCTTGTGCATTCACACAAGAAAGAACTCACAGGGTTGATACTCATTCTTACCAATGGCTTTATTAACAGGTGCACCAGCAAAGGCAGGGAGGGAGAAGACTAACTAGCTTTAAATATCTTTAAGATTGGGACTGCTGCTTAGACAGAGCAAACTATCTGAAAACATTACCTTGATATCTTGGAAATTGTAATCTGCATTTTATACAATCTTCTGACAATTAATAAGTTAAAAATTAAAGCTGCAACAAATGATTATTTTCATTATTTTTCCATTAAGTCGTTAACAGTTAGGTCTATAAAAGATCAATATCATATCAATAGTTAAAACTGCTAATCAAAATTTCCTAAAGCGTACGTCATCAAATTTCAAAATTGCATCAACCAAAATCAAAAAATAAAAGACAAAGAAAGCAGCAAATCCTCACAATTGAGAAGCTTTAACTTTGGAAGATACTTATCAATGACACTTTATCACCTAATCAATGAATTGACCAGTCCCTCCAGCACATGCCTGCATGGTCTGAACCTTCACCTAACTAGAAACAAGGAAGTGAGTTGGTGACGTATGGCTGGTCAAATTGCAAGGAGGCAGCAGACAGGAAGCAGCTCCAGATGGGGCATCCTGTGTCATAAATATAGTGTGAATTGAACTGCTCATAATGGCACATGGCTACTTCTGCTATGCTTCCAAGTAACCTTGGCCACGAATTTACAAGTACGGACATAAATTGCTCTGAATGATTTAGAGGCAGCGATAGTATTCAGTAAAACATGTGGAAACACTGACATGTTCACTGTTGTGCCCTGTGAGTGTGTTATTTTTAATTCCTCTTTTCCCTACATGTATACTGTATAGAAGTAGACTTATGTTTTTTTTTATAATGTGTCTACACAGAACAAAAATGCACATGTTAATTTGCTACTACAGCTTTTCTCCCTTATTAGTTTTTATCTGGAGGTTTAATTATGTCTTCTCTCTAAAGGTCTTGTTTAGATAATGTAGTAGGTGCTAATTAACCAGCTTGCTCTCCCACTTGCAGTTAAGGTCACGATATTGCTTTGTTCACGTTGATCCAGCAGCTAAGCCATAGCTCTGTGCTTTCCATTATGCTTAAAACCAGGGAACGCTGCAAGTAAACCTACAAAATGAATTCTGGGGCAAGAAATGCAAACGCTGTGCGAGCCGTGTGAGCTGACTGGATTATCTATAGCTGCAGTCCTGCTGCTTCTCTGGGATAGTGCCTTTTATTATGGAGTGTTTTATTGCTGCCAGGAGTAAAGCTGACAAGGAAGAGGCAGCTATAAAATGAAGCCTCCCATTCTTGGTCGTCTGCCACCTCCTGTGAAAGCTCTGCAGTCTGTATGCATGCGTGTTCATCTGTACTGTGCATGCAAGGGATTGATGTGCATTGTGAGCTTGTTTGTTTGCTCAGTTTGTATAAAATGAGAAGCTGAGTTTCTAGAATAAATAAGGCATCAGTGATTACTCATGTGTCACTGTAATCTATGAGGCTCTGATATCTAATCTGTCCTATACTCCAGCCACAGAGTGAATACATGAGTTTATGTGTAGAACAGCATCAGGGGGAAGTTTGAGAAATGATTCATTTTAATGTGCTTTTTTGGGGGGGGATGACAGAGTTTTGGCTAAAATTAAGCGTCCCAAATATTTTTCCACGACTCACAATGAGCTAATGGCCTCATCCATAAAAAAAACAAATTTGAAGAGTGCTGTATGTCAGTGAAGTGTGTTTGCTTTTCACCTCGTATCTCAATTAGTCCAAAACATCAGAATCAGTAGATACAGCTTCCCCGTTGGACAGTGGGACACACCCAGGGACATTTTCCAACCTCTGTGTGTGTGTGTGTCTGGAAGCGTACGGATGAACGTGTTCACATGCTTTGCAGTGGGGAGCAGCAGGGATCAGTAGAAGCAGAGCGCTGACAGGTTGACCCGTACCAAAGCCCTCTGTCATTACAGGGATCAAACTGTTCAAGGCCACAGACTTTCACTTTTACTCCTCCCTCTGAAAAAATGCTATCCTGGCCCTCCTCACTTATACAAGTAGAGTTACATGATCAGGCCGTTTCAAGAACCACATCAGTGTCATTCTGGCGTCTCGACAAAGAAGAGAAAATTGTGCGTGCGTAAGTGTACACGATGCATGCTTTAGTAGATCTCAGCCTGCCATTCATGTGAAAAACACTGTGAGGCCCAGCATCTATAATTTTATCCTTGTGGAAATTATGCAGATGGTTATTTTTGATGAAATGACCGTATTACTCTGCGACAATCCGTTTGCACATAGATATTAAAGCTCTGCTACTTTATGCTCCTATGATTTTTTTCTTGGCTGCATCGCCTTTGGCCAAAATGTCTCTGGCCGACTGTCATTGGGCGTTCTATGTAGGAAAAATAAAGACATGAGAACAATGCAAGTCCTCCAAATATCTTCCAGAACAGCAAACACTTGATACGAGTTTCCAACCCCGTCTCATGTAAACTGTTTATACACTACAGATTTTTTTTGCCAAATATGTTTAGAAAGAAACATAATTGCTGGCTGGTTTACTCCGTTTATGTACCGCACAGAAGTTGTAGGGAGGAGGTTGGTTGACATCCAGGGTTCACATCCTGTCCTGCATGTGGTTAGATTTAGGCCACTAAAACTGTTTGGTTAAGGATAGTGACAGATTGTGGTTTCAGTTAAATATTGTAAAATTAGATATGTCACATCTCACATGTCAGTGTTGACTTTTTTCTGTATTAAACCGCAGACCACAAGCTTTTCATAACCTTAACCAAGTGCTTTGAGTGCCTAAATATAAATATAAAAAAGACTAAGATTCTACAGCCATGATCCATGAGGCTGTTCTTAGGCCCAAAGGCATTTAGCTAACAGCATGCCAACATGCTCGCAATGACTGTTAACATGCTGATGTTGAGCAGGTAATGTTCACCAGTGTCTAGTGCTGAAGTTGCAGATTGCAACCAACTGAATACCGCTCGCCTTCCAATCATGTAGGAGAAATTACTGTGGCCACAAAACTTTAAACTTTAAATGTGAAATGCCCTATGTAGAGTCAGTGTTTGGTTTAGAAACATAGTGGTTGAACATGGGTGCACTTTTTTTGAAGAGGACCCGCTCCCTCTGTAGATAAAAACGGCTCATTCTAAGGTAACGGAATCACAGCCTTTCTTTTTTCTCTCAACCTCATTATGGCACAAGTAGAAAAGTTGGTGGATCACCAAAGTTGGTAGGATTTATTCTCTGATGAACCTGAATGTCTGGACAAAATTACATGTCAATCCATCAAGACAAGAGTTGTTGAGATATTTCTGTCTGAACCAAAGTGGTGGAAAGAACGATATTTCCGTCCCGAGAGCCGCGCTGCTAGCATGGCTAAAAAATATTAAGTTAAAAATCATGCTGTAGTGTTGCTAGGAGCATATATTGGCATATATCGGGGCGACATTACGCTTGTACACATAAGTATATACACATAAATCTAGAAAACAGAAATTTTTGGCATTTAGCCAACAGGGACGATCTAGATAAAGGTAAGAGGTCAAAATCACACCAGACGGGTCCTTTAATAATGGCTTCCGGAGACAGATGAACTCATCAGATGTTCAACAGCTGTTGCAATAATAGAGTAAGTTACATGTGTACGTACGTGTTTGTGTGTTGATGTTTTCTAACCGTAAAGGGAAAAGGAAGGTGTCTGTTGCGAGAAAGCGTGTTTTCTCTCCTCTCTCCTTCTCTGATTACTGCTGTTTTGGCAGCTGACGTCCAGTAATGGAGACCTGGCTGTCAGGGAAATTTGTAGCTGTCTGCCATAGAGCAGCTCTTCATTCCAATCAGCAGCTGTCAACCCAGCCTAGGCCATTATTAATGACGGCCACTAACTGCCTCGCAAATTCTCGGCACTATTTGAGAGCCAGCGTGAAATAAGGTTACACTCTCCAGTGTGCTGCTGTGGGTTAATGGAGAGGTCTCAAATATCAAACAACTTTAGAAGCTACTTCTGAGCCTTCTCTCATTTTCAGGAGCACACGCATTATATAAAGCAAAAGTTTTTTGATTGTCGAATGCAAACAGTAATAAAGCTGCTAATAAAAGTTTTGTCCTTCGTTCAGCTGTTGGAACAGTTTGCTCTTTAAGCACTTTTATCACACTGATAACCTGCGTTGTCATGTCAGTATGTGCATTGCTGAAGTAGTCACCCTGCTTGATTGACTGAGATAACTGCATCATAAAAACTTCTTTATATCCTTGTATGGTTGAGGTTGCACTAATAGAATTGTGTGTGAGGCCATAAATGAGACCGTGACAGAAAAAGCATGTGTTTGTCAGCTGTTAAACATGGGGCACGGGCATTCAGAACGGCACACTGGGGAACAGCTGCCATATAAATCACTCACCTTTGAAATGCTGCGATGAGCCCCGCCGCCCTCACCGTCACTCCACGGGTGAACAGAGGAGTAATTCAGGGGCGGGGAGTGGCGGACACCGGGGGGACGTGACGCCACCTCCCATCACCCTGGCAGGCAAGGCAGCAGAGAACACCAGTGGACACCTCACGCCAGGTTCCTCGCAGCTTATGCTTGCCCATGCTTTCCTTTTGGCCCAAGGCAAAACGGTGCTATGCGGCACCGCCCAGAAAAAGCATTTTTACCACAAACTACTTCTCTACGTGGTTGCATTGACTCACATGGTTTCCTCCTTATCTTTCATCTGCCAGATTACTTATCCACCCTTTTAGGTTGATGAGTTACACCACAAAGAAGATTGATGCTCTTGGCTATTATGGGCCTTGTAAAAGAGAGAAAAATTCCTGTCCTGTGACAGGTAGCAATTAAGTCTTAAAGAGGTGTAACAAGGTCCTGGATTATCCTTGTCAGAGGTCATATCAAAGAAGAGCATATCTGCTATTTGTGAGTCACTATAGAAGGATCAAGTAGATGGAGTAGAGATTGCTGGGGATTTTTTTTCTTCTTTTTTGTCTGACCTTTGGTTCACAGATAATCCTTATCTCAGGAATCTCGAGTCTCAAAGGTGCGGCAGTTTCCTACCCTCATTCACAGGACAATCTTTCCATCCCTCCCCAGTCTGCAAAGGAATGCTCACACCTGTAGCACTGCACCCAAATGTGAAGCCTGTTGTGAGAATTCAGTGGGGCAAACCCTCTGCTAGCACATGCTGATCACTCCTCAGATAACAAGCTGTTGTTTTGGCAACAGCCAGACTATCTGAGAAATGATAGAGCAAAAGGAGGAATGATGATAATAATAATAATAGTCACAGTCAGTTATATGAGGTGCTGGCGCCCCAGAGTCCTGCGGCTGTTTGTGGTTCATTAAGACCTGTTTTCCCTTTGCTTTAGTGTTGAGCCACATTCCACAGCGTGTTAAGTTGTTTGTTAGTGGCTGTGTTTTTGCAGTGGAGGGTGGAGAAAGGGATGTGTGTGTGAGTCAGCAGCCCCACTGATCTGGGATTGAGGAAAGAGCTGTATGACACACAGCTAACCGCTCAACCACCTGTCAATCCACACACTGTTACCACCCTACCCTGTAGGCACATCACTGGGAAACCGCTGACAATTATAGGATGCTGTAGATACTATTTCTCTAGGTGGGAGGAGTTCTTCAAGTATTCTGTGGTAATCGACCTGCAGTGTCAGGTTTATAATTTAAGTGCTGTTGCGTAAGGCTGATACACCTCTGTGGAGTCGTCCCACTTGGCTGGCGAGTGACAAGAAGTGGCTGGCAGAACAACTCAGATCCAGATGTGATAGATTTTTCTTCAAGAAAATATTGCAACAGCTTTGAGTTAACACCCATCACATTTGCTCAAGACACACTTCATACATGACATGCATCAGATAAACTGATCTCATACTGTGTGTGAGTATTGTTGAGTGCACTGCACGGGCTGAGACGGTGACTGAACTCACCAAAGCATACTCACGTCCTGCAAAACCCATCCCATGAACTACCAAGTTTTTAGGAAGTCACATGATCACACGTCTGAGTAGATGAAAGGCAAAAGTGATGGTCCCAGAGCCTGAGGCAGCGCTGGTGGCGTTGAAGTGTACGCAGAATTACCAGTGCCATGAATGTGGTGAACCTGTTTCTTTGTTTCTCTTCTTGCTTACACAGTAATTACTGTGTTCTCTGGAACCAGATAGATTGATGATATCACAACACAAATATTTAATTATTACCCTCTGAGAGTCAAATGACTTGGCTTGATGATGAGAAATGTAAAGACTGGGAGGCCGTTCCCTTAGGCACAGCGGTGCTTTGAGTTGAAAGCTAACGTCAGCATGCTAACATGTTCTCAATGATAATGCTAATATGCTGTTGTTTAGCACACATAATGTTTACCATCTTTGTTTAGCGTACCATGCTACTATCTCCTTAAGTCTGATGGGAATGTCATTAGTTGGCAGGTATTATAAGTATTGATCTCTCTCCCCCCAGCCACATCCTTCTGCCCCCCTCAAAAAAAAAACTTTTTGTCCGGACTCTGGACAAACTGTCTCTTGCACTATTATTACTATTACTATCACCACATACCATACAGACTGAAATTGGCTGCTATTTACTATTTACTGCCTTTACTGACTGTTCTTTTTGCACTGTTACTGTTACAAATATATCCTACAGAATTTTTTGCTGCCATT
>NW_023339762.1:14671874-14685712 GCF_004916995.1 Morone saxatilis | reverse complement strand
GAGAAACGTCCTCTCGATTCCTTGGTATGTCTGGTACATGTGAAGAAATTGACATTAAGCTGACTTTGACTTTGACTGATGATTGTGCTGGATCAGAAGTTAAGGGATCACCATCGCCATTTCAGTCCTTCCGATAATTTTCGAGATATTCATTAAAAAAAACAAAAATGTCAGTCTCACTGTGTTCCTCGAGGGAAAGTCATGAGATCACCAAAGTTATTAGGATCCATCCTCTGTGGATCATGAATATCTCCGTACCAAATAGCAAAATATCCAATAGTTGTTGAGACAGTTCAGACCAAAGCGGTAAACTGACTGATGTTGGATGATGGATGTTTCTTTTTGTAGGAACCAAACACGGAAACACAAAACAACAAAACTCTTGTACTTCATACATAGTAGTTCAAATCTTCAGACTGCAGACGTACAAATCTGACATATGAAGGTTGTGGATAAATAAGTCCAGACGACAACATTTCTCCCAGCCTTAACTTTTAAACCTCAAAATTTACTTCCACAATAAACTTCCACCCTGAGGAATGAGGCATTCTTGATGGATATGGACTAGTCATGCAAGTGAAACCCTGTTCCACCCCTTCCCAGCGGGGCTCTGCATTGTGGCCTGGCCCCTGAGAGGGACAGACTCCTGGTTCTAGGATTGCCAGAGCCAAGAGTGAGGACTAAGGGGCACCCTACACTAAGGTTGCTTATTCAAGGAAAAGACTAAAGTGAGGGAAACGTGGATGGAGACGTGAGATTTACCCAGGGAAACACGAGGGAACAAAACAGAGGCACAGAGTGAGTGAAGAGACTATCTCTCCAGATTTTAGGACGCTCTGAGACAAACTATCAGTGATTTCATGCCATCCAAGTGCTTTATAGGTAAACCTTTGGGTGTAACAAGTGACCGGTGTATCTTAAAGAAATAACAACATACCCTGACAAGCAAGGGTCATACACTGTTCATACAAAATATGTAATGAAGAACCAACCACGTTACAATGTAACCATATGATCTTTGGGTTTTAGACTGTTCAGGCAAATGAAGCAATTTGAGAAATTGTGTTTCACTTTTTTTTTACATTATAGACCAAACAATGAATTAATTGATTAATCAACAAAATAATCTCTAGATTAATCAATACTGAACATAATTGTTAGCTGCACTACTTATAATAATTAGCCTCTACTTGTGGCACTAATGCCGAATTATGTCAAGATCGGGTAAAATTATTATTTTTTCTAATTATGGCTGAAATTAGCTTCTGTGTTGTTCCATAAAATATACAATAAATGTCTTACATGCATAGAGTAGAAAGGAGATATATTTCCGTGTTAATTGACTCACTGAATCTTCTCCAGAGCAAATGCAACGCTAGGATCTGCTATATCCATCAGCCTTTGTGAGCGTAATACCAGACTGTAAGGGGAAATGGTAAACCTCACTTTTGTACGTGTCAAACAAAACATGATGAACAGTCATAAAGTCGCACAGCATTAAAAGTTCACTTTTCCCACGTCGCGCTGACACAGAGCGGGGCACGTCTGCAGAACCACAAGACCATAACTCATGCACGCTCTATAAACTAATCACTTCCTGGGTTTCCTCACTCTGAAGCGAGACTGTTTCATCTCTGTGCAGATGAAAAATCTGGGGTCGTGAAATTTACACTCACTCATGTAACAGCTTATTCTTGAATACTCAGTGGACAAAAAAAAATGGCAAAAAAATATTTCATGAGGGAGCTATTACATTCAGTCACTGTTCTTCTGCGCACTTTTATGGATCTAGTTTCAGATCCATGAAATAAGATGCCTCTGTCTGGGTAAAATCTAGACAGGGGTGTCTGTAGGTGTCAAAATTGAACATCTGTGGGGCTGTGAAGTTGTTTTTGCTCTGGGCTCTAGAGGTTTTAGTTTAAGGACACTTTCTCAAAAGGTATGATTTCAATCCTCAGTGGATTTCACACTTATATATACTTTTTTTGATGCTTCCGTATGTTCGTTCTAAAATTAACTTGTTATTTTCTAGTTGTTGAATGTGGCTCGCTGTTAATATTGTCTGACCGGTGACGTGTTTGGAGTTGTTCAAGGTGATCACCTGTCAATTAATTACTATAGTCCTCTAATTGGACTATTGAATGATTGAGGCTGCTCCTATATGTGTGTGTATTAAGTATATATAAATTATATATAATTGAAATTCTGGTTAAGATAAGATGTACCTTTATTGAGTAGGAGAAATTCAAATCAGACACAGCAGCATTGGGGAATGTAGTGCAAAGAGTACAATAAAAAAAATCACAAAATAAGAATATTATAAAATATAATAGAAAATATAAGACTATAATAAAAAATATATACACTACATGCAATATGCAATAAAACAGTGTATAAAATATCTAACTAACTAAAACACCAAACTGTACATGTGCATGTGAGTACCTCCGAAGATGCACACAGGACATTGTTGTTGAATTGGATGTTTCTGACCTCACAGACCAGTTCCTAGAAACAGGAAGTGTCACAATGATTTCAAAAAGTGTGTCTCACAAACATGGATGGACTCTCTTGTCATTCATTCACCAGAGAGAAATGTAGGATGACACACTGGGCTGTTGACACACGCCACATGATGAGTAGTGGAGCGTCATGTGGGTCATACCATGTTTATCAGAAGACCTACACTAAATGAGAGCCATGTTAATGTATCATGTAAATAGTTTAATGACTTTTGAAAACAACAACTGACAAAATCTCACCTCAAGGACGATGTAGTAGCTCTTCTGGAGCTTTCGATCGTATCATGTTGAACCTTTGGAACACCGTGAAGCTCGACTTCAAAGCCTTCATGGGCGAGAAGAGAATATAAACAACAACAGTTATAATTTTATGGCAACTTAGCAAACACACTGCTGATGAAGATCCTGTGATATCGAAAGCTACAGAACAGCTACTAAATCATTCTTTATGTAAGACTGTCTTGTCGAAGTTACAATGTGCTTCTCAGAGAGGGAAAAGTTGAAAAAATATAAAATTACATGCAAAACATAAAAATCCAGAAACAAAATTAAGGCATTAAATTATAGTCACAGGCAAGAACATTTAAAAAAAATTAAAATAAAAGCAGAGTCAAAATGGAGTAAAGTACTGTATAAAGCTAAATAACATGGTTTAAAGCAGAGATTATAAGACTTTCTACATTGTTCTGTTTCCTTTTTATTTAAAGTCTGCATATGGAGATCTGTCTATGTTTAGGCTCATAAGGGGTTAAAATAATTTATTCATTGTGCCATAAAACTAAAATGTGCGCCACAAAAGCCTAAATGCTCAACGGTGTATTATTTCTGAAGTCCCAACCCTAAGTGGCCTGTGTAGCCTAAATTGGCTAATGGATAACTTCCAGATCTTAAAATCAGTTGTAAAATTAACAGGAATCTGTAATGAGGATAATATTGCAGCTAATATGTCTCCTAATCCTCGTAAAAAGTGTGCTTGTGATTAACCTTTATAATAGCCAAGTTGTTTCATGGATTACATCACATTATTACAGCCCACATTTTAAGATACGTTCCTGAAACGCACTCTTGTATTAGTTTTAAGAGTCACAGACACATTTATTATGGAGGGAGCACTGTGTACTGCCTGTAGGCTTTCATGACGGTGTCCATGATGGAGTGTCACGCTGGCTTTGTAAAAAGGCACCCACAAATATAGCAGCCTGTTTCCCTGACAGAGTGTTTTGGGGCGACGGGGCTGTAAAACGTGGGTAAGAAAATGGATCACGTGAAACACACAAGGCTGACAGAGTGACCCCGTGGAGCCGAGGAAGGACTATCAGCCCCTTTTACACACTGCGAGAGAACACTCAAACAAGGACAGGAAACCATGGAAATTAACAATTTTGTGGCTAAGCTATTAGTGGCTTTTTGGCTGGCAATGCTAAAGATGGATAGCTTATCTGACTTTAATAGCTGGCACAGCAGCATTAGTGCTGAGCTGGAGCGAGGAGAAGAACAATACGGCACATTAGAGGAGCAGCCAGCACACACCAGAAACTGCTCCAGACTTCTAATTAGCATTCATTAACAGTAGGGGAAAGAGCGATTATGGTCTTTAAGTAGTGCATTAGCTAATGTTGCTTTTTCTCATGTCAGCAGATTTAAATAGGAGGGGTGTGCTGCCACATCAGAGCCACTGCTTTGTGCTGACTGGGAGGTTTTGGTTGATGTTTGTGATGACCTTAAAATACACTGCTGCTGTTTGTTTACACTAGTTATTACTGCTAACAAGGCCACAGGCTCAGTCAAACATGACTGACTGTTTGCTACCATCACAGCTGCTGCAGACGCTTAGCTGAATGTGAGAGTGTGATGTTGCTACTGTACTTTACAGTGTTGTTCGACAGATTTGGAGGAAATGTAGCTTTCTATGTGATTTATTAGCCTGATTGTGGACTAGTCAGTAATGAAGGGAAATTAAATGGCAATTCAGTCTTATTAACAGGCTTGTGCCAGTCGCAGTATATTTCATATAACTTTTCTTTGTCAGTCAGAATTATATTTTGGTAATTTTTCCCGTTTTTCAGTTATTCAAAGTTGCCATCCAGGTTGTTAAAGCACCTCCGCCTGGTGTCGGGCAGGTAGCATTGAGTTTTTTAAAGCTTTTACTGAAATTAACTCACAGCCGAGGATTACAACACCAGGAAAGTCACGTAGCCTTTGCCTCACTCGCTCCTTCCTGGAAACACCAGCAGTATTTTAGTGGAAAACTCGGTTTGCAAATTATTTGCGGTTTAACGAGTGATCTTGTAACCGACGACTTTCAGTCAAATATGTTGACTGACTGGTGACGTTACAGACGCAGGCGACAGGAGGAGGGGATGTAGGTGATTACTGTAGTGAAATATTGTCCCCCTTACAAAGTAATTTGCAAACTGGCGGTAATACCGCAGGGGAAATTCCTTCACTGCAACGGCCCTATGTAGAGCTGAGGGGAACTGCAGAGTTAAGTGATAATTCTTTCATCATTACACATTGTTACGTAAACTATTGATGTAAGCCGCTTTAAGGTATGACTCAATACCATCAAATATTCATAATTAAATGTGCAACGGTTAAAGTTAAAGTTAGATAGGGGAAAAAGACATTCTTATTATTTAAAGTTTCCATCGACATTATGATTGTAATTTAGTTTTCAGCTTTCAGGCCGAGTGTGTGTGTCACCGATACCCAGGATGATGCTCACTCGCACACACAGACTTTGTACAGAGCGCGAGCACCAGGACTCTCAGTGCAGTTTACTTAATGGCCACTGGTGTCACTATTAACAACAGTTTTCTGGAAGTTACACATAGACCCTTAAATTTTTTTAGATATTTTTTAGTCAAAAAGCAAATGTGCTACAACTGGACTAAATGGGTGTGATTTAATTAGATGTGACTGACAGTAGTGTCTCCATGGCAACATTAGCGAATAATTAAAATTGATATATATTTTTACATTCTGATTGGTACATTAAAATATTTGACATGATCTGTTTTTTTAATAGCACTGTCAACTTCAAACCAGTGAAAAAAACTGATTGAGAAAAGTGGTTATCATATCCACTAAGAGCATCCTTTTGATACAAGACAGTAATTATCAACAGACCAGCATGCTGATCAATAACAGAATACTGTTTATCCATTTCTTTTTGCTTGTCATTATACTGAGATTGGCAGATGAAGAAGCTCAATATTTGTTTTCCAGAATCTCCTGTAGATTAAACTGTGTTGGTGGATGGATCCTGAACAAACAGAAGGTGCTGTTAGCTGATGGATGTATAATTTCCTTTTACTTTATGATTGCAAATGAGGCAAAACTCAAACATTATTCAGCTGCCCTAATTAAAGCTTTATTCAGCCACAAATATGCTTTATGCTACTGCATGTTTTATGTGAAGAAATCAGAGTTAATGGCCTTTAGTACTGACTTTGCTTTGGGTATATTAATCCACACCACATTTATTGAATGGAAGATTTAATGTAGTGTTGTGCAATCTAATAGTGACAATATAGTAATCAGGCTGTTGATATTGGCAGCTGTTTGACCTTGAATAAACTGAAAGAAAAAAACAACAACCTCTCCTTCAAGAGTGAAACCATCTGAAGTGTTGAACTGTTCATGTACGACTGTCAGCAAGTCCAGGCTCGACTGCACAGAGCGCCCTCGGCCAAGAGAGTGAGGAATGAAAGAGGTCGAAAGCAGGAACGCTGACGTCTAACAATAACATCCACATAAAAAGACAGGCGTTAAAAGAAATGTCACTCTTGTCAAACACAGAAGCCACTGAGGCAAAAGTAAGCAGGAGTTTGCTTTTCTCCTTTTTCTTATTATCTTTATTATTATTACTGTACAGGGCGGTCAAGGTTCACTAGCAGAGCACACTTAACCATGTATCCTGTCTCACACACACACACACACACACCCACCGCTACACACACATAACTCTCTGTCTTTCTCCTAACACCAGTCCTGCTCTGTGTGCTCTGCTAATATTGACTCTCCTGACTAACACTGCCTCTATTGAGTCAAACACAGAACTGTTTGACTAGAATTAGAACATCATTGAGATAGCAGCCGTCGACCTGTCCATGCTGGAGCTGTGGTGCTAATGTAAAGCAGAGCAAGGAGAACAGCAGCTTGTGATTGTCAGCGAGTCAGCCGAAGGGTGCAGAGGTGGAGCTCGCAATCTCGTCCCTACACAAATGTTGTCTCACGCTGCGACTTTTATCACCGATGCACAATAACAGCCACTTGTGAAATGTCTTCTTGTGAAATCACACGGTGTTCCTATTGCGTGTGGGCAAAGCTGTGTTTATGTGCGCGTGGTTTTTCTGTCATTAAGCCCATTGAGTCCTTGAGGTCGTAAAACTGGCTTGTCACTGGGGCCATTGTGTCGTTTGTACCTCTGCGATGAAAAACAAAGTGCCGTCAAACTTGTTGGCAGCAGGAATAAAAGCTTGAGTTCTGTGCCAAAACACGTTTTTAATCTGAGCGTAGGTATTAAATTCTTATCTTCAGTTACACATTGCAGCTATAATGTTAACAGCTCTATCCAACCATAAAACACACACACACACACATAGAACACACTTATAAGCAAACCTACTCAACTAGACTACTCACTACTCGCAGGCCTACTCATTCACTTTATCGCTCTTTATCTCTCTGTCTCTCACAGGCACATTTCACAGACTTCGGCTGTGTCCGAAATCATTCCCTATTTACTATAGTCCACTATATTTACCCTCCAGCTACTGTATTTGAGTTTCTGAGTGTACATAATTTATGTAAAATTTCCACAGTGGAACAAAAAAAACTAGCGTTCATGTCACATACACTTCTGACAATCTTACAATGCAATGTGTTGCATTCGACACATGATAGTGATAATGATTGATAGTGTAAAGAGTTAACTGCTGAGTGTCTGTAACATAGTGAGTACTTAATGAGATAAGGAGGGCGTTATTTAGCACACAGCATTACTAATTTCAGTCTGTTGCTAATTTGACTGTTAGCTAAGCCCCGCCCCTCTCAGTTACTGTTGCTATGCCCTTGAAGCTCTGTTCCCTTAATATTTCCAGCTAACTACTTTTCACCAGTTGATTATCAACATAGAAGACATGGAAATAGCATTTTTTTTCTTGAGGGGGTGGAGTGGAGGCATTTCACTTTAGTTTACCCTGTTTAGCTTCTTAGTTAACATACTAGTTTGTATTTTCAGACATATTATCAGTTTTAATGTCATCTCTGGTAACGTTGGCCATTAAAGGGGCGTGGCGGAGCTGCTAACGTTATCATAAACTCTGATAGCATCCAAGACTGGCTTCCACACAGTGGAGAAACACTACGCACTGGTAGAGGTTAAGCTGTTTTTTTTGTTTTTGTTTTATTTTCTTATTTTACTGGTAAACAAATGTAGTTTGATTCTTACATTGTCCAATTGTAAAAATGTGTATCCATTACACACCAAATACATTTTTCTTTCACATTTTGTCAACTAAAATATGGGTCAGACGTTATGTCCCGACCTGGCACCTGTTTTCCTTGTCCCTGTATTTTGCCAAACCTTAATAGCGACGGCTACTTGTCTTGAGCCTCTCTAGCTAGACTAGCTATGGTTTCCAAAAAGTCCCAGAGGAATATGGAGAATTTAATAGTGTGTGGACAGAAGTGTTGTTGTCGGTTTACAATATGCTTAATTTGCGGCTCCACACAGATTATTTGTTTTATTTTGTTTGGTTGTTTTGCAATAAATGTCCATGATGTTTCTGTAAATCACCACTCACTGTTTTTAACTGAGATCCTACACCTTGTTGAACCTAACCATCTGGGTCAGGGGCAGGCAATGTTTGTCAACTACATGGAAGGGGAAGAGCTGAATAAAAGGCTGCCGCAGATGGCGGTGCAGCAGTCTTTTTTGCTTATGTGGTTTCATTTTATCCCTACAGGCCCTGATGGTATTTTGAATTGCCCTGGGTTATGTATTCACTTGGTCATGTAAACTAAATGAACCATCCATAATGTAAATGAGAATGAAAGAGAGATTGAGAGAGAGACAGGGATGCAAATGCACTGGTGCGCCTGGTGTTGGGCGGGAAGAGAAAGAGATGTCAGCATTTTCCTACATTTCACTTTTAAATGAGCCACAGCTGACTGGAGAGTCAAACCTTCACACTGCATATACCAGATAGTGCAATTACTTACCAAAAGATTCAACAATTTATGAATTTAAAAAGTCAAAAGCATTACAAATGTGGTTTATTCTGTAATATATATGAAAGGGCTTCTCATCTTTGTCTTGGATTTGCATGTAGAGAGATGATTCAACAGTCCGGGCTCCATCATTTACAGAGTTGCTGACTCTCTCTGACGGGGCTGGCAGGAGTTATGTGCTTTTGTGTTTATTGTGGTTCAACCTCCACCCCCACTTCTCCTATACCCACTTAGCACACAAAGTCCCAAATGCACTGTTTTCCCATTTAGGAGATGAAAAGCACTTTTGTAAATAGTTAATAGCTGTCCAGGGACGCAGGTCGTGTTTTGAGTGCAGAATAATCACTGTTGGAAGTTCTTGTCTGCCTGTTCAAGTCGCAACACAAGGTAACCACATAACAACGCTGCTGCTGTCTGCACTCCATCTCATTTCAATCGGTAATTACCCGGCATATTTGCACTTGGCACTGTGAAACATGATGCAAGTTATTTTGTGTCCTCGATGAGAAATATTTCCTGGCATTTCACTGCTTCCAAAGTGTTACAGCCAATTTGATATTAGATAAATATTTGAGCTGGCATGCAATGAAGCGTATGTCAGATGAGCAAAAAAGCCCTGGCACTATGGATGCATTTTGCTGCTCAAAGGGAGGAAAAAGACAAGGGAGAGGCCTTGTCTGTTCTCTATTAGAGTCCACTCAGTTCTTCTACAAACAGAGAGGATGCTAGCCAAACAAGCTTATTCAAGGGGGTTCTGTGTGGACCGTGTTAGCTCAGCAAATCCAGCTCCACAAACATGCTTCAAAGAATCCTGCTATCTCCGCAGAGCTTTGATGTGGGTATTGATCATGCAGCAGTCTGTGAGAAAGAGGGATGCAGTGGAGGTTTTAGTATTGTGTTCTGGCTCAGATAGAATAGATAATAGCAAAAACATGCACTCCCATCACGCCGTGCTGTGCTTTAGTTATGACAGCTGCACAACTATTTTTTGGCTCTGAGGTAGATGCGATTAGGAGTAAAAGACAAGGGAAGAGCGAATCAGATCATTTGCCCTGAGGACAGGTCATAGCACATTATGTTTACCCCAGTGGTAGAGCCTGAGCAGAATCCAAATAAAGTCCAAACACGAATTTGCAGATAAGAGCGCCACACCTCCAGGTGACAGTATAAACAGTCTGAGATTTGTCTGCTACTTCTGAAAGCATTAATGCAATATTTCATAAAGTCGCCTCATTCTCAGGAGGAAAACATGTACAACGAAAACACATTTTTGATAGTTCCTGGTGTTGCACTACAGTGGCAATACAAGCAAAGCAAACAAAAACAAAGCCAACACTTCCACAATCACACAGTCACGCTGTATGCTATAGAAAGACAAACAAAGTCTGTTCTCCTTAGCGTGGTAAAACAACCACCCACAGCCCTGCTCCTGTCTCACACTGAGACCATTAGTCACAATGATTTCTCTGCCAGCTGTCCTGGTGTTTGCTTAAGCTAGCCTCGCAGGCAGGTTGAGCCTCATTTGAATTCTCACTTCACTTTATTAGGCATGCACTGGATCATTAGTATCCAGTAAGGCAGATGCAGATGTGTTCCTCAGGTAATGTTCAAACACAAACCTGAACGGCCATTAATCATGCGGATAAACACACCATGAAAATAGCATGCTCTGTGAATTATACGAACCCACAGTCATCCATCCAGTGTTTTTTTGCTTTTTTGGAACAACTGTCCTGTTCACCTTGTCAACAGCATTTTCAGCCAGTCCTCTAATCTTATTTGTGCACATGGATGCTGTAATCTCAGCCTTTATACTCATACCTGGCCCCGTGTGATAAAAGTTGCTGCTTTATTAGAATGAATGAACTTTGCAACTTAGCTATATCTAATGAATTAAATAACAACTCCTTAATGCGCCATGTGTAATTGCCTACCATTTACAAAGTGCAACGTGCAAGGTACTGGATAAGAACAGCAGTGTGGTGGACTATTTTAAGATAAACAGCTAATGTGTGCGTTCAAAGAGGCTTTTGTGTTTGCTTTTGCGTGGGAGTTTGTGTGCAGGGACCTGACTGAGCTTTATGCAGATATGAAAATCATGTGATGCTATTTCACCCTCTTCCAAATGCCACCTATGATTGTTCACAGATAAGCTGGTTCCAATGTGAGTAATTTGCATGAAAGCATTGGCAGGAAAAGGTTTGAAATACCATTTCTTTTTCTTTTCTTTTCTTTTTTTTTTTTTCTGTAGAAAACAAGGACTCGCCGATATCAGTTTAGCGGGTTAATAAGAGGTGTTTTTAACGCTCATTTATTCTTTGTACTTGCAGAACTGCTGCTAGAAGATTCATGCGATGTGAGAAAGTTGAGTCAATCTCCACCACATCCAAATACCATTTAGTCATCATACATCATCCTGCATTGTGCCATTGTCAGTACAATCATTTCTGGCATCTCCTCTCCTTTCATTTCATCAGCAAACTGCTTGGAGCGCTGCTTAAATAATCAGCCAACTGCATGGAAAGCCCAGTTACTCTGCCGCGTTAACTAGATGAGATCAACCACTTGTGAAAAAAGCAGTGGGATTTTTCTGTGAGGGGACACAATGTGGTTACAATGAAAGTGAGTCAACGGAAATCAGTCATGGCATACTGTCACCACAGTAAGGACAAAGCCAGGTGAAAGTGCAGCCAAGCCACATATACTGGGCAAGGAGAATACACTCAACTGACAGCTGCAAGCACTTAGTCGGCTGCCAAGAACAAAGACAGGGAGGAAAAAACACAATTCAGCCCAATTTGGCTATAATGAGCCTACCCAACAATGGCTTCCAATATTTTCAATAAGAAATGAGTCATGTCTTGAATTATGCTAGTCAGAGGTCAACTCTCAGTGTTGATGTGTAACCACAACAACAAGCATGAGGACGAATGGATTCCTCATTACAACTTGAGCTTGAAATGATAACGTGGATGTCAGGAAATAAAATGGACAGTGACAGACCTAACATCTGTTCGAGTCATCTTTGGCATAAAGTAAGAACAGCTAAGTGACATATCGGACTAAAAAGCAGAGCCGGGGGGGCAGCAGATGGGATGAGGTGTTCTGAACCACTAACCACATGCACTTAAGGGTCAGAGCAATTCTCATCCAATGTGCTTCTAAACAGCTGAAAAACCAAACTTCACCTCCGGGAGTTTGTGTCCTTTGACCCATCTGCTCGTCACAGCCGCAGCACCAGAAAAGAGAGCGTGGGAGCTTTTACCTTTTTATTAACACTGAACACAGTGCCTCATGTCTCCACTGTGCATTTTAGTATGCATTAAGGCAGAGGAGCGTGAGGAGAGCAAGCGGCGAAGAGGAGCAAAAGCAAAAAAAGCAAAAAAAAAAAGAAAAGGCAGATGAGTCCCGAGAGGCTAGGAGATGGGCTGAATGACAATTGACTGACTGTCAACACTCATCTGACTTCGCATATCTTTCTGAACTAACACACTTAGCTGGCAGGCAGCCACGGCCTTGACATATGAAGACGTAGTGTACAAACCCTGCTCAGAGCCTTGATTTGCAAAGCTCTGCTCTCATGCAGTATTTACTTGTGTTTCCCACTAATTGACTTCCATTGTCAGGGATTGCTTTTCTCGCCACTAAAAGAAGGCAAGAAAACCTTGTAATGGGTTCTTGTTTAAAGGGCCGCTGTGGGTGAGACAGAGGTACTTGTTCCGACATGCCCTTCAAATCAGAAACCATTCAGTTGTTATGATACAGCTTTGGAAGCAACTGAAACCGCCATCATTCCTCAGATGCCCCGTGCAGCCAAGTATAGAGTGCCACTGGATAGGGTTTCACTTTCATCACACCTATTTAAACTCATGCCCGCTTTTCACAGCCTGATTCAGTACAGCCTGTTAATCATGTAAGCAGATGGAGGTCAGGAACCCGCTGCTCAAGTCAAATTTACCAAATCAAAATAGCGTCTACAATCCATATTTTATATCAATGACGGATCAAATGACTGTGTGATGAATCTACAGCTCTGCAGAGCTTTAAAGTGCTCATTGTTTTGATTTTCAGTGGGGCGCACACACATTACTGTTTTGGTTCACTCTCACCGCTCTCGTAGCATTGTTTTTAGTTTCTTTATAGTTTCCACTGTACACTACCTGCTCAGGACCAAACAGCAGACGGACGTAATTAGCAACTAGCGGATGTGTGTTGGAACATTTAACAGCTGAGGAGCCAAAGAGTTCCCTCGGGAGTAAGTGGGGAACGTTGGACTGACATTCATGAGGTGGACACACACACATGACTCTAGATGAATGCTGATCAGTGTCAGATGGATATGAAAATAGGCAGTTGTTTGCAAACAAAGTTGCCAAATTAACTTAAAAGGTGACACTATGTCTCTGTTGTGTTTATTGTGTTCACTTTGCCCTCGGGTGGCCAGTTATCAGTTATTGCAAGTTTAAATGGTATAAAAAAGGCTAGCTGTTGCTCAGTGAGTATAATAATGTGAAAGCAGAAAATGTAGTTTTAATGACATATGGTTGATTATATAACAGGTACGACAGTGGGCAGTGCTATTTTGAACCCCTGAATTATGAATAGCTCTCATCAGCATCATATTGATGTGAAAATTATTTCATCCGTGCTGTGCCAAAAGGCAGCTTAAGACCTCTTTATCAGAGCCATTCAAGCAAAGACTCAATAAAACATTGCAATTAGGCTTGCTCTTTTTAAATCTGAGATGGTCTAATTGACTGTGTGTATTCAAGTAGAGCATCAGAAATCCCTCCAGCAAGTTTAATAACATTGATAAGCATAATGCATAATCATAAGCTCGACGCTCCGAAACGCAGAATGATGTATTTTTACCATACAGTTGAATGAATGGTGTTGTCTTAAGACTTGGTTTTATCCTTATTGTGGGCCTTTGAGTGCGGTTTTAATTTATTTTCCTCCAGTGTCTCTTAGAAACTGGTAATGTTGATCACTTGAGTTTCATAATAACATCTTTGCCACTTGGTTGTGGAGGGCTTGCAGTGAGAAGCTGGGGATAATAGTGTGGTGTAGCACATCAAA
>NW_023339762.1:14619059-14671774 GCF_004916995.1 Morone saxatilis | reverse complement strand
TGCAATATGCATCACAGATTTAATTAATTTTGTGGGAAATCATATTTACTGTATGTATTAGCTCCGCTTTATCATAGCCAAAACACAAATACAAGTGGTGTAAAGTACATGTACTCCAGTATGTCGATGCGCGAAAAAGACAACATTTGAAGATACTCTGTATAGTCTTGAGGCATGGGTTTTTTTTTTTACCATTTTGAGGCTACTCTATATTACGAATTACTCCACTACTTTTCAGAGGGAATATTTACATTTTTAATCCACTGATCTTATTTTTACAGATGTATTTGTTCTAGCTTAAATCACTATTTTGCATTTAAAAAAAAACCCCACCGATAATATGATCTGTACTCAATAAATTTAAATCAGCTCAGGCAGCTTTAAAGCTACTTATTTATATATTGCATCATGGAGCGCCTGGTACCCCACCTTGTACAACCTGCGCCTCATGTACAAGTTTTGTCCAAACCTGTGGCCCTTTTGCTGTTGTGTAAGCATCTCTTCTCGCTTTAGCCATTTATGCTCTCCTCTCAAATAAAAGTGCAACATAAATAAATTAAAATAATAAAAATCGATATACATCTTCAAAAAAGTATCCAATAAATCTAACTTTGTACCCAGTGAGTAATTTACTTGTAAAGGAGCATTTTATGGTTTGGCCCAAAAAAAAAAAAAAAAAAAAAAAAAAAAAAGCTTGTAGGTTACAACCAAGCTACCAAACTAAGCAGAGAACCAACCACACAACAGTAAAGGCCACGTACTTTTTTTTTTTTTTTAAATCCTGGGACCCAGCTGACTCGGCCTGAATGCAGCCAACCAGACTAATTTAATATGGATTTATATACAAGGTGTCTTGTTTAATGAATATCTGATCAAACGCGTGCACAGGAAAGCAATTTTTGCAAAGTTATTGAAAGCAGACTTTGTTTATGCGACAAGAGAATATTGCTATTCTTGGCACAGGACCGCCCAGAGCTCTAACTCGACATTAAAACTCTTCTCAAGCATCACCTTTTGGAAATAAACAGGTAGTCCCTCCAGAACAGTTCTGCTGACTGCTAAGGATTTTTGATCTGTGGTTTTAAAACACAACTGGTCCTTGGCAAAGAGAAATTATCAAGGACAAGCCTTAAAACATTTTCTTGTCATCAGTGACATTCATACATTTAGTATTCGTCATATTAACATGCTTACAGAATAGTCCAATACAGTCACTCTCCTGTACTTCAAGTATTCCTGCAACTGATCCCATTATGTACTGTTGTCCTGTGCTGCCATCTAGTGTTCAGAAGTTATCCTGACGCTAGTTGCTTGGAGCAGCATAGACTGTACTGTTTAAGTTTATATTGTGTTCTTCTGTGTATATAAACTCAACAAACTGGTGCTGCAAAGGAATTTTATTCCTGAGTGTACAGTGAAGGCTGGGGAGCTCGTTTTTATCAGTGGAAAAGCAAAATGTATATATAAAGACATTCAAAAAGAAGAGGATTATTCAAACTCTATTGGAAGCTCAATATAATTTACTAATCAAGAGACAGAAACAGTATATAGGAAACAACAAAATTCAATATTGTGACAGCTTCACAATGTCTCCTCATGTGCCAAGTAACAAATGTGACTTATTACACAAAATTGTGCAGACAGACTTTTTTTCCCAGCAGCAGGGCCACAGTAACTCAATGTTTTCCACCATCCTTGACTGAAACAAATAACACTTGTTTTCTATTGGTTCAAATATAGCATATAAAATATTTTACAAAATAGCTTTGGTGACCCATGGATATACTTTTGCATATATAAAAGCTTGGAAAATGTTTAAATATTATTACTAGAGCTAAATATAAAAAAAGTTCAGACTATTGCACAACAGCCAGGAGAGGGCAGTGATCACTGGAGTAGCTGACGGAGGCTTTTAGGGTTTTCTGCGCCTGCAAAAAAAAGGCAACAGAGTTAATCAAATACTGTGTAACTGCAGAGGAAACGGTATTCTCAGATGTAATCTTGAAAATATGACAGCTTACTTGGTGATCCCATGATGCTCATAGCCAGGACCCATGTTTGATCCAGCCCTCATCTCCATAGCCACAGAGCACTGCCAACAAAAGACAAACTGAGACCCAAATCTACACTGAAGTGTCTGTCAATTTACACTAATCTGAATGACAAACGATGTCAACACAATGAAGATAAACACTGAAGAGTGACTTGAGGCAGATTGTATAGGAAACCCCACAGATATCAAAAAGTTACAGATTAATATAACATGCTATCTGACCAATCCAAAACAAGTCATTTGATGACATTTTATAAACCAAATTCTTTATTGATTAATGGAGAAAATAATCAGCAGATAATCTTAATTCAAATAATTCATTACATCATCCCTCTGCGTTCTAAATGCAATGGTACTTTAATGGTAGTTTATAATCAATATCATCTTACCCTCGTCTCCACATCAGTCCAATCTCCATCTGTTCCACCTCCATTTTTGCCTTCTGAGGATTTTCTTTTTCTTAGGACACAAATATAAATGGAAAAATGTTAAAACATCAATCTAAAACATGCAGCTAATGTGCAGCTAATAACTGGCAGTAGGCTGCTACCTTGGGACTGTGGTGAGCTCCTGTTTCAGGGTCTCGATGTCGGTGAACTGGACGGCCTGTCCTCCTCCTCTGGTTTTAATCACCTCACCCTGAAAAATTATGAGGGAAAGTATGAGGGAATAGCCAGCTTTAACTAGTAGTTCATCCAAAGTGAAAATTCTGTAATCGTTACTTATGTCAGCTGAAATACAGACGTTGTGAAATCACTGCTTTGCCTCATTGGATCAGCTGTCTGGGAGCTTTAAGCTGCCTGTTCTTTAGATATTTACAGATCAGATACTTGTGCAGTCTCAAATGTCCCACTTTCCCAACACACCTGATACAAACTTTATTGATCTGGCGCTTGCCTTCAATCCATTAACCAAAGGATAAGTATCAGCTCTCAATGACTTAATATCAGACATGAAATGTGCTGCTTTTACATTGTTCCTGATTATAGACACCTCAAAAGGGCATTAACCCCTGAACACAATGTTCATTTAGTAAATGATGGACATAAATAAAATAGACAATAGAGTATACTTTAGGGCTTGGTTACCTTGTGATTGACAAGTCAGTCTCAGTGAGTCCGTCCAGCACAACGCAAAAAGATCAAACTGTAAGACTAGCCAGTGCTGATCAAATATGAATCATGGCTGTTACTGCATTGCCTATTTCTCACCCTAAAATGTTTGCAGAAACATATGTACTTTTTATCTGTAAGAAAATAAAATTGTGGCCAGGCCAGCTGCCTTTACTTCCTGCTATAGATAACCATGCACACCTAATGAGTGCAAAAAACCAACATGGTGACAGGCATAATGCCAAATTCAAGTTCACACTCATTCACCCTGCAAATGGTCAAATATCTTGCTGCATCATTCTTACCTTAATAAGTTTGGTCTGTATTTCACCGTCAGAGGCAACTTCCTGGTGTGTTAACACATATCGGTCGCACTTTGACAAGGCCTTCTCGCTGGGTGTAGACACCTGGATGGAATTGGGGATGACAGGCTGCAAAACCGTACCCAAGTCCATGCTTGAGGAGGGCTTGTGGTCCACCCACTTCTCCCCGCCAGCAGAGCGGGAGCGACGGTGCAGCGGCCGCACTGGTGTCGCTGTCTGCAGAGTGCGGTAGGCAATGGAAAAATAAAAAAACAAACAAACACATACATAAAAATAGGCCAAATGATTACATCAGATCCTGACAAAGATATCAGTATGAATCTGGTAAATGGCTGGGGATGTATATTTGGGGAAAATAGCTGGATAAAACCTATAACCCTAATTAGACACACCAGTTTTCACTATTCAACCTCATGCTGCTGCCTGTTGCCAACTCACTGACCCTGTAGCTTCTCTCAATTAAGTCTAGATCCAATGTAGGGAAGCTGGCCCCCTCTTCCTCTCTAGTCCAACACGCAGCTCTCCTCGTGGCCCGACTAGCTGAGGGTCTTGCCGGGGACTGGGTTCTCGTGGGCGTACTAGGAGAATGGTAACTCTGCCTGCTGTCCGGGGCCACCTGCCTCTCCCTTGCAGACATGCGGCTTGTCACAGGCAAAGAGATACTGGGGCTGGGAACAGGGCAGACGGGACTTGCGTTCATTTCAACCTCCTCAACTCTAGTGGGGCTGACTGGCCCTGGCCTGACTTGGGGAGAATCAACTCGGCACTGAAGAGCAAAGTGGAAAGTGTGTACAATTACATGCATGGTTAGAAATGATGAATAGTTAGTAATTATAAAAAAGGTACAGGTGTTAATATATCTACTGCCATCAGATGGGGGATTAGTGATGTTAGTCCAGTCCTGTTGAACTACCACTGTCATGTCATCTCACAATATGTAGTAACAGATAAATTAATCAAGAGCTAGACAGGTGTTCTAGATGTGCGTCAACACAACGTACAGGGACAGGCGAGGGAGAGGCCGATCTCTTTGCGGGGAGGCGTTCCTCTCTGGATGGCCGTAACTGCTGTGTCTGACGTGGTGGAGGATCAGGACGCCCCCCTGGGGTCTTGCTCTCCGTCACGATGGCCTTGAGCTGCTTCAGCTTCTCGTCTTTCACCCAGAGCTTGTTTTGCATCTCCAGCTGCATCGCGTTAACACGTCTGTCCTGCGCGGCGAGAGGCACAATGTTTGAGTGCAACGCCACTGACTGTCATGTCTCAAACGATCATTTGTACAAACGGATAATTTAATTCAGCAATAAAACTCACACATTCTTTCTCCCACTTGTACTGGGTGTCCGTGACCACGCCGTGCATGCGCTGCTCCATGCGTCTCTTGTCAGACAGCTCCCTCTGCAGCCTCTGCTCTCTGGTTTCCAGTTCGTGCCGCAGTGAACGCTTGTCGTCCTCATAGATTTTAGTCGTTTTCTGCAGGATGTCAATCTAGAACAGAACCATATGGGACATTTAAAGAACTGAGCAACACACCTACAAACCAGCAATCTCTGGGGAAGTTTGTCTGGATTGAATTTTGTTTCTCACCTTGTGTTCTTGCATTTTGCTTCTCTTCTCCAAGCGTTCGATCTCCGTCTTGTTGTTCTGGATGATTTTGTCTTTCTCTACGAGTTTGCCGTTTTGTTCATGAATAAAATTGTCATTGGAAACGAGGTTGCTGTCCAGTTGCTGAAGCATGGACTTCATCGTGTCAGCTAAAACAACATGAAGGAAGAGAAAATGTGAGCCAAGATAAGAAATCCAACCTGAACAAGTAACCTGAACCGTCAAAGCCAAGAGTTGAGGATTGAACTAGAATGTGAGCGGGCACCTGCTTTGCTGTATTCTTCAATCATCATCTGCCTGATCCTGTGTCTGTTCTGCAGAGCTTCAATCAGCCTGGGCAGGGTGATGTCATCATGAGGGTCAGTCAGCTCAGAGGAGGGTAGAGGTGGGAGGTTGTGCACCAGGTGGCTTATAACAGAGGGCATGTCTAAAGGAAACAGAGAGAATTAACTCTTAACACTGGTAAAAACTGTATTTGTGAATGTATAAAATATTCCACATGTACAAATACAAAGATAAAAAGATACAAATTTCTCTAAACTACTACTACTAAATTTGAGGAATAGTGTCATTATGTACAAGTTTGATAGCAGAAGTACATGACTGAATAATAAACTGAAGGAATGAATGAATATATACAGCAGCAAGAGGTGAGAAAGACATGAGTCCACTGCTTCATGCTGATTCTCAAAGGAGCCATAGTTTGACAGGTTTGTTGTTTTATTTAAATAAAATCAATTAAATGCTTAAGTTTAATGTTTTATTTTGTTTTTATTGATTGACTATTTAATACGTTTAATATACAAGTGTTTTTTCATTTAAAGTTTATTACTCCAATAATCAAAGTTGTGTTACATTTGGGCCAACATGGTATTCTAGTAAAGGTTCATAATTAACCACATAGTCTTGTATAGGAGATTTGTTTTTTTACCTCTGTCTATTGGGCCGCCACGCTCCTCAAGCTTGCGAGACAGTTCCTCTTTAAATGCCTGGTTTCTATGGCGACGGCCCGGGGTGAAGCCGCAGATGGGCCTGTCCACTGGCCGAGCCACTTCCACCTCCTGGGTCATCTCCGCAAACCGCATCACCAGCTGGACAAACAGAGCGCGTCATGTGTGTCAGACAAAGTGACTCTTGAGTTCTTTTAAAGTAAAGTAATGAGGCGGTTAAAGTGCAGACCGAACTTACCAACGTTTCCTCGTAGTCGTCGGCCTTGGGATTAACACAAACAACCATCCTGACTTTGCCCTCTCCATCAAAGTAGTTCTTGAACAGATGTGTTACTTTGGAGTCTCTGTAGGGGACCATCTATAAGAGAGAACTTACATTACTTACAAGGCTCATCAGTTAATATAATGACGGTGTTCGCCTTTAGTAATAATTCATACCCTGTTTGTGCCGCACATCTGGTTCTCTCGAAGTACCTCGATGCACGTCCGCAGATTCAGCAGAGATTGATTAATGTTACCTGCACGGTAAGAAATTAGTTTAATCTCAAATTAACTTCAGCTACAAATAAACCAAAATGTTGATGTTTGGCTAACAAACCTGCTTCCCGTATACGGGTTCCTTCAGCCCCGGTTCTACCGGTGCGTTCACTTCCTGCCAGGTCCACCAGGCACAGCTGACTAACAGCCACCTGGCTTTTATCCTGGCAAACAAGATCAGAAAATACATAAATATCCAAACTGACGCTTATAATTCATCAAAATATGAATTACAGGATTACAACTGAGACCAGAGATGTGGTTTCAGTTTCAACGGACCTGGAGAATGTTGTCGCCGTCTGCATCGAGAGGCGCCTGAGCCAGTTTAATAATGAGCACACTGTGGGAGCGACTGGACTCTCTGTTCAGGCGGGTGTTTGCAACCTTCCTCTTCTTTTGACCTGGAACAATAGAGTAACCGGTTTATTCACAGATAGCATCTTAACATGAATTTCAACTAAACTATTGGGCACAATCTCCAACTGATACATTCAACTCTTACAAAACCCGCTCAGAGAGAAGATTAACGAGATCATTTCCTGGCCAAAGCCGACCCGGAGACCAGCAGTGCCAGGTCAGTCACATCTACAATCATCAGTGCAGTATTCTTCCTTCATTACCTTAATGACTCTTTTGCTTCTAAATGTAGAGCTTACGACAACTCACCTCTCCAGAATACTTGAAATGCCTCCTCAGCAGATTTGACCTCGACCTCCATACAACCAGCCACATACATGTTATGATTCTGATCCTCTCTGAGGATTTTTGATTGAGGTGGTCTACATTGAGAAAATAAAAGTGTTAGTCACTACAGACATGGAAGTGCATTTTCATGCAACAGATGGGGAAAATCAAACATTTTGGAGGGAGGTATTAAGGATGCTTGAGTCCAGCCATGGAAGATAATCAGTTACAATCAGGAAGCGTCTAAAGCAGCAGACAGCAGGTTTAAAAAGGACATTCAGGAGCTTTGCCATAACAAAGACTACAAGCAGCAGCGGGGCCATTTAGTGATTTTTAACTAAAAGGAACGCTCGTCAACACTGGAGACATTACCTGGTGTAGCCTGCAATCAGCAGCAGTCAGCCAACTCTTGGGTAGGGCTGGGTAACGAACCTAGATACTGATGCCGTTTCAGTACCAAAATCTGGCCTTGAATGCTTACTCAGATTCATACTTTACTTTCCTACTGTTTGATCGAACCATTAGATTTAAGTAGTAATTTCCTCAATTTGACTGTATTTTATTCAGACAATGTTCTTGTTCGACTGTGTTTTAATATTTTAGAACTTGAAACTAATGATTATTTTCATTACTGAATAATTTGGCCATTGTTTTGTAGATTAAATTAATCATTTGATCTATAAACTGAAAATACAAAAAAAAAAAAAGAAATCCCATTACAAATCCCTTAAGGCCTGACCAACAGTCCAAAGCTTTAATATGTTCAGTTTACTAATGAACATGTGGGAACTAGAGAATATCTGGCACTTTGCTTAAACAAAAGAAAACAAACAAACACATAATTAATCAACTATGAAAATAGATTGTCACTTTACAGATTGTTACCAACTAATTATTGCAGTTATTTTTGTTTTTGAAAGGTTATTTAGCAAAAAACGTGTTTATATTCAGACCGTGTTAGAAAGAGGTCTAGTCACTAATACATTATTCTTTGGATTGGTGATACTGTTTTGGTATCTGAAGTGGATGTTTCATATATCGGTACTAGTAATGAAATATTCCAAATACCCAGCCCTACCTCTAGTTAACTTCTTAGTTGTTGTGATAACTTTTAACGTTTTTGTAAGTTTGAAAATGTCTCCAGAGTTGACACAGTCCCACTTACAATCTAGACTGCTCATTTGTGTGGGAAGGGAAAGTTCATCTAAAAATCAGGCTACTAGTCTGATGTCTGATGTACGAGTATTCACTGGTCACATACATGAACTCAGTGTTCAGGCGCACAGGTGTGCCTCCACCATTCCACCTAGTAAAAAGAAAAGACAATAATTTTGTCTTCAGCTACTCTGACAGAAAGTCGTCGCCTCTAAAAACCACTACACTCTAAATATAAAATATTAAAATCTGCCTGCTCGAAAACAAACATAAAACATGACGACATTATACATCTGAATTATGTTCCTTTTACACATCCTGAACTCACTTTGGTTTGATTGCATCCTCCTGAGTTTCCTCCAGGAGATCATAGATGTAGTTATTGTAAATTTCTATGTAGGAGACGAAGATGCTGTAGCTGCTGTCCTCGTCCACACCATCTGCTTTATAAGCCTCCTCCGGCTTAATCATGTCAGCAATTTCAGGATCAATCTTTTGTCTGAAATCAAGGAAGTGGCCGTCTTGTTATACATCACTTACACTGTAGCACAATACTGGTATTTCACAGGACTCAGGCTTACCTGGAGGAGGGTGTTTTAGGAACAGACACGTTGTTTTCCCGCCTTTGGCGCTCCAACAAAGCATCAACTTCATTCTGAACCTCCATACCATTTTTGTCATCTGTCTTGAAAACCTGAAAAAAAACCCAGCAGGTATGAAATTAGATGAATAAATGTAAAAATGTCATAAATAATAGATAAATTACGTGAGTACAAGAGATGATCAACTCCATTCTTGATTGTTTTCTCCCTTACATATCTTTTGGCCTGGTAGGGTCCTATACTGTTGAAGATCATGTCCAGTGAACGAGGTAGAAGTCCACCCTGGCCTGGAGAGCCAGTCATGGTGAACGTCTTTCCACTTCCTGTGACCCCGTACGTAAAGAGCAGACCTGCAACAATCAAAAAAGAGAGAATCAATAATAACATCCAAGCTAAAGCGCTCTTTGTTCCTGAGCGTGTTAAATGCAGTAAAGTTCAGTGGGAGGACATCCAGCAGAATTACTAATATTAAGTAGACAAATCAGGCTATAGTTGAACTGGTAATGATTAAAACAAATAAATAAATTAGGTTCTTTCTGGAGCCGATTCAGTGCCCTTACCATTTCTTCCATGAATGAGGTCGTCGACAAGAGGTTTAGCCACATGCTCAAACAGCTCCATCTGAGATATTGAAACTCCAAATACTTTTTTGAAGGAATATTGTGTCTGAGAAGGAAAATATATTAATTGTATTATTATGGGGAAATACATTACATTAAAGCATAAGTGTGGAATCATATATTGGTAACAAATCACTTAAAAAGACCAACAACATGCCTTTATGTGACATGTGGCCCCACACCTTTTGTTTCCTACTAAAGGTAATGTAATGTAAATCTTTGGGGGTTTCACTTTTACAAAAAGGGTCCGTTATGGCATTTTCTCCTAGTTGTATATGCCTCGAATGCCTCCACAGGGTTTGCGTCCCTAAATCACTTGAACTTGCTCATTTCAATTCAAAGCACGCCCACTGGGTGGATTACATAATCCACTTGGCCTGTGAACACCTTGATGTTCCTAAAGGAAGAGCTGGAGGACATTGCCTACCTTGCTTGGTCTGCTGCCACCATGATGGATGGGTACAAAAGGCAAAGTCTTTTTTTTTTTTTAATAGCTTGGAGCTGTGTTCAGAAAACTTTGTTTAACCAAGAACCAACGGTGCATTAGTCAACTCGGTATGTAGTAGTATTTAAGGCAGTGGGATAGTGTACATGTGGTTGACTTAAAGTAAACAACATTCCCAGTGTTAATGATAATTGTGGAAGCTGTCACAACAAACAACAACAAATGTTCATAAGAACAATTTACATTTGATTTTGGTCTTTTCATGGGATTTGTTCACAATAACAAAACTTTAAACTAAACATATAGTGGACCTAACCATTGTGTGGATGATGACAACAAGAGAGTTCACCACATGTGTTACCTCTTTGTACTCTCCATTTCTGTTCGTTTTGAAGCCTTCAGGGGCGTGCAGCTGGATGGTGGAGCTGCTGATCACCTCAATGCAGCACTCCTCGTCCTCCACACCGAGGGGTCGAACCCGGCAGTAAACCTGAGGCAAAGTACACCGGTCACATGTGTTTGTTCCTTTACTACTCTCTGATCGTTCTAACTTTTTTTTTAAAAAAACAATTCAATTAGTAATCAGCTTTACTTTAAACCCACAACCTGTCAAACATTCATACACAATCACATATTGAAGTATTGAATGCTGCATTCTTTACAAACTCACCCCAACCGGGTCTTTCTGGTTGCTGGAGGGCTTTTTAGGAGCAGGCCTGCGGGGGGTTTTACCCTTCCTGAAAAATAAAAATAAAAAGGTAATTCTCATTTCATTAGCACAGTTAGCTACACGGTTAGCCTCCAGCACAGTAAGCGGTAACAAAAGCTAACGCTGTGGCTAAGCTAACCAGTGTTCTCTTGTTTGGATTCCGTGAACAACTCTCTAGTTTAATTGTTAAACGACATTTCGCTTCAGCACAATACTTTTAGGAAATGTAGCGTTACTTTACGCGACGTATTAAGGGATATTAAACCGTACTTACGCTTGTCTGATCATTGTAACTCGCTGCTTTCTGGTTGTTTCGCCGTTCTTGTTGCTACAATTTTAAACTTTCCCTCCGCCTCAAATCTGACGCGTTTTTCGAAACGAGCCGGCAGCAGCCAATCAGAGCTCACAACAACCAATCACGTGTTTCCGCCTTCACTTCCGAGTCCTTTTATGGAAACGAGGCTGCAAAAATGTAAAATATGTCAGCAGATGTGTTTATAGTTGCTACGAAACCATGCAAACAAAAATAAACAACAACAAATGTTAACAATTACTCTATTGTTGTCAGTAATATTATCGTTTCTTTTTGTTTCAGATAATAGATTAGACAGCAAACAACAACTCGTTTATTTCAGATTGTTGTGTCTAAAAGTGTCAACACAGGTAAGTGATTTAGTTTGTTACAGATATATTAACATTGTTGTTTTTGAATAGTAAGTTAACTTGACAGTGTTTGTCAGATTTAGGGTTAGCCCAAATTAATCCAAGAAGAAAAGGTATAGAGAGAGAATAAACGCAGTTAATGATTAAATAAATAATGATGACAAATAAATACACCACTAACGACCTCTTTTCAGAAGCTTAAGGGATTAAATAAATACATATAACTTACAGATTTTACAGAAATATTAATTGCGTATGATTAAAAAAAAGGGTAATAGAAAAAAAGATCTGAGATATTGTTCATCTCACCAGCACTCTTTCCATGTATGCATTAATATGTAATGTGTTTGTGTTTTGTTAAATACATTACGATTAATAAAAGTGGTAGTATTATGAAAGGTTGAAGGGAAAAAGCAAAACTTTGTTTCTTTTTATGCTCTGTGTTCGTATTATTCATTAACTGTAATATGTATCAGTCTGACTTAAAGCTAAATGTGTTTCTCATAAACGTTTCTCTTTTTTCATTAACAACAGGATAATAACGTTATATAGTCTTTCACAAATGAAATGAAGCCCCTCAACTGAAAGCAGACCTGACGTCACTTTGTAGTCCTACCTAAACTCCAGACATGGCGTCCACTGAGGGTTGCTGACGCCTACCGTCAACCAGCTGTAATCACACAAGTTACAAAACAGTCGCAGCCATTAACGCACTCACGTGTATTATGTAAACCCTGGAGCTCCTCAACCTGCAGCACTAAACACTGAAACAACCTCAGGTAAGAGCTCGTTTTCACTCCACTGATGCAGCTCAATGATAAAGACCCTCCGTGTCGTCTCCTGTAATAAGAGTCGTCGCTTCTGTGTAGGAGGAGACATGAAAAACAAACCGACGAAGTCAGCTGCATCAGAGTCAAAGAGTAAAGTGAAGAAAAGAAGCGGGGAGAACTCTGCTCCAACTCTCTCCAAAAAACTACGAGACAGGAAAGATGGAGAAACATCCCAACAAGGTGAGCGGCTCTGACAGGACCGCCTCAGCACGGTGAATATTATTGTCTCCTCGGTTGTTGATTTTGGTGTGTGCGTCTCGCAGGGCCTCCTCTTAAGTCTGCAGGAGTCCAGAAGAGAAGCGGGTATGGAAGCATCCTGCACTACATCTACAAGAGCACTCTGGGGCAAAGTCTCCACTCACAGATGAGACAGGTGAGTGTTGGTGGTCAAAATATAATGCCATAGGTGTGAGTGTTACTTTTTAAAGACCCCTTTAGACTTCTGTTAAGGTGTAAACAAATAGTCTATGAATAGCTCTGTTCATTTGTAAAGTTGTCCTGCTCTCACTGTGAAGTCCATTCTCGGTGTTTGTGCACTGGTGGCTTCAAGCTTGTACATCATACAGCACATTATACACTGTATAAGTTGTAAACTGGACCAGGACTGACTATTTGTGATGTCACAAATCATGCTCATAGGCCCCTCCCCTAAAAAAAAGATTTTCAGTGAGCACAGAGAAACTTTCAAACATCCACCTGTAGGAACAAGAAGAAAGAGTGGAGAGAGACTTGACATATATCATAATATATGTCCAGCGTCTTCTGTTATAGTAGGAAGGAACATTTATTTCCATAGATTGTAAATAAACCTCGGCTGCGTGTCAATGAGCAGTTGTCTTTTAACTCTGTTGTCTCTTCCAGTGTCTGCAGGAACCTTTTGTTCGCTCGCTGTCGTCCTATCACTTCCACGGTGCCACCAGCCCCTTCGACCGCAGGATCACCTGTCTGGAGTGGCATCCCACGCACCCCACCACTCTGGCTGTGGGGTCCAAGGGCGGTGACTTGTATCTGTGGGACTTTGAGGAGCCCACGAAGAAAACGTTAATTCAAGGGGTGAGTTTCTGCACGATGGTCAGATTCTTCGCTGACCAGCAGTACGAGGTGTTCAACTGATGGTTTTTGAACAATTTGAAGCCAAGAATAATTACATTTTGATGCTGTAATTAATTTAAAAATGGTGCAAATATGATTTTCTTGACAACACGCTGTTGTTGGTTCTCTGCTTAGATGGGGCCTGGAGACTCAGTTACAGACATGAAGTTTAACCAGTTAAATCCCACTCAGCTGTTCACCTCGTCTATGAGGGGTACGACAGCACTTCGAGATTTCAGTGGGACAACTCTAACAGTGTTTGCCAGCACAGACACACTGAAGTAAGACTTAAGTCCCCTTTTTTTCTGTAAGCTGCGATCGAACAGGGTTGTAGATTTAGGTCCGATTGGTCTAGCATCAGTTTCCTTTCCAGTTGGCCCTTATTGGTTCATTGCTAAACATCTGAGTGGCAGTGTGGTGCTGATAACTGCCCTGTGATAGGCCTGCATTTGTGTTTGTGTGCACAGAACGGAGCAGGAGACTTTATCGGAGGGATGAAGTTCTGCCCGATGGATATTTCCAAAGTCTATGTGGCTTCGGGTGAGGGCACACTGACCGTGCAGAGCTTTGAGGGTCGCACACCCACCGTTCTGTCCAGAACTCAAGACTGTGGCCACGATCACCACAATGTTTGGTGAGAAAACTGCTAAGAAGACTGATGCTCAGCAAAGAGATGCTCTGATTTTTTTTGATATATAAACAAGATATTTTATATATTAAAAAAAACAAAGCGTCTCCAAAATTTTAGCTTTTCATGAAATGAAACACGATTTGTAACAGCACATTTCTTAGATAATTCAGTGTTTTTATAGGTTTGTTTTAGCCTGAAACATACAAGCAGCAAAGAATTTTGACTGATCAGATCATGAATTTGTTGTTGCACTATGGAAGTTTTATCTTTTTCATCTGTTACATTATATAATTCACTCACTCTGTGTTTTCTTACAGTTACTGGTACTGCTGTGTAGATGTGTCAGTAAGCAGGCAGATGCTTGTGACAGGAGACAATGTGGGACAGCTCGTACTCCTGGGTTTAGATGGCCAAAAGGTATGTGTCCGTTCCCCAATGAAGTAGAAAATTTTAACACACAGTTATTTTACAGTACTTTAATGTATTATAGATATATAATATATTGTTTTTAGGCCATTCATTTTTAAACAAGTAAATATTGTAAGTAATTTAAAAAGTATGTGTTTTAATTATGGATGACTTTGTTTTGATGTCGTAGATTTTCAGTGACAAGTTGCACAAAGCCAAAGTCACCCATGCAGAGTTCAACCCCCGTTGTGATTGGTTGTTGGCGACGGCCTCGGTTGACCACACGGTGAAACTTTGGGACCTGAGAAACATCAAAGACAAGAAGAGTTTCCTCCATGAAATGCCTCACGAGAAAGCTGTCAACTCGGGTAACGCACTCAGAAAACCCTGTCTGAATGAATTAAGTTCATCCTTCAGTCTGCAGTTTATAAATGTAAATGATACATTAAGTGTCCTGTCCTGACTTTTGAAGTCGTAGTTAAACGTGTCATAGTTGGTAAAAGATGTGATATCTCTGGCTATTTAGTCCAAGTCTGTTCAGTTTTATTAATGAATTTATCATTGTCGCAGCATATTTCAACCCACTGGATTGCTCCAAGTTGCTCACCACAGATCAGTACGACCAGATCCGGGTCTACTCGTCCTCCAATTGGTCGAAGCCTCAGCATATCATCCAACATCCACACAGACAGTTTCAGCATCTCACACCCATCAAGGTTTGTTTCTTCTCTAGATGTTTATTATTATAGATTAAAGAACCTCGGGACCATTAGGTGTAAGACTGGCAGGAATATATTCAGTGAAATTACAGGTTCTTATACACATTCAGTGTGAGTTGAGTGCAGAGATGTCTGAGAAAGTCTAGTTGTAATCTGGACATGGCTTGAGTGGAACAGCCAAATACGGGATGAGGATGAATATTAAAATGTGTAGAACAATCTGTTGAAAAAACAATATTCATGTAATTTGTAGATAAAAATGGACTACTGGTGGAAGCAACATCCTGTCAATTGTGTGTGCTTGGTCACTGTGTCACAACAGAATACTGTTATTATTCCCCCGTAGGCTACGTGGCACCCTGTCTATGACCTAATTGTGGCCGGCCGCTACCCTGATGACCGGGTTTTTCTCGGAGATCAGAGGACAATCGACATCTTTGATTCCAACACTGCAGAGCTCGTGTGTCAGCTGCAGGATCCCACTGTCGCAGGGATCAAATCTGTGAGTCTGGTTTAAAAAAAACACACCAGAAAGACCTCAAAATGCACAAAAACTGTAGTAACTAACACATGAAAATGTGTTTTTACAGATCAACAAATTCAATCCCATGGGCGATGTGATTGGATCTGGAATGGGTGAGTTCTTCAAAAGCAGATTATTGATCGATGTGTTGGTATCAGATTGCGTCTCTAAAGCTGCTTAATGTTCTCTGACAGGTGTGACGGTGCTCGTCTGGGATAGAAACGAGTCCCTGATGAACGAGCGGCACAAACAGGAGGAAACTTCGACCTCAGCGGACAGTTCGAGAGGCCAGAGGAGGGAACAGCAGCGCTCCAGCAGAAACAGGAGAGGTCCTGCTGCGGATGCGAAGCTCAAGAAGAAACTGGCTTCTCTCGAAGAATCAGGGACCAAAACCAAGACCAAAACTGGGTGTACAAAACAAAAACAAGCACAGATGAGGAAGAAGTAAACTGTACCCCAGTGAAAATCGATGTATATAATTCCTTTGTTCACTGTGTCTCTATCTTCAGGGATTGTTTGAATGTTTAAAAAATATTTCACATATTCTTTTATAAACCAGTTTAAAACTGGAACTCTTGTATGTTCTCACAAATGTTTTTCTACTGTTCTATAATAAAAAAAAAAAGATTGTTTCATACATGATTGAGTCCGTACATTACAAATCTTTTGATGTGTTATTATGAATACACATTGCAGGAAGATTTAAGGTAAGTGATTTATTGCATACACCTTTCATCTCATACAGAATGGTGATATGTGTGTCATGCATAATTGAAGAGAGGACTTCCACGTAGCTCATGGACCGTGACATTTGCCAACTGGAGAAGCACTCCACCCCAGGCCTTCTGCTCCTCATCCCTGTCCTGACGCCGGGCCTGGTAGGCAGAGTACACCATGCTCAGGACAAGACTCTCAAACTGAGTCTGAGTCAGCGGCCGCCTCTTCTGAGCCTTCAGTGCGGTCACCATCTGCAGCATGGAGCTCCGACTTCTGGGGATGTTGTCGTTGATCTGGGACAGGAAAGCCCGCCCTGACCTCATTGATGCCAGTTCCTTGTCGTGCAAGATGATGTTGTTGTCCTGGTCCATCTCAAGCCCACTCAGCAAGAACTGCATACAGGAAAGAAAAACATACCCAGCACTCACTCTGCAAGTAAAACATAGCAAGATGTTTAATTTATCTGCATTTAGACAGTTTAACTCTAAAGGGAAGAAAGTACCTCAAACATCAGGCTTGCATCAGAGACTGTTTTTTGAGAAGTTGGATTTTTGCCTGCAGCCACATCTGAAGTATAAAATACTCGAGTTTAACTGCGACACAAGTAAAATGAATCACTGCGGATAAACTGTCTGCATATGTGGACACGGTACTGCATGCTGAACAGTGCATGCAGTATATTTATATAACAATCTAAAACTTTCTGTCCACATCACACAGTCTTTTTTAAAGGATCTTCTGTTTCTACTTACCTTGCAGCACTTGCTCAAAGCAAATCCACAAAGTGACCTGAAGGAAGATTGTAAGTTGTATTTTCATCTTCAGTCTTCTTTTGATTTTTAACCGACAGATAACTCACGGCATCCTTTTCACCTCTGCTCTCCCTCGCCCAGTTTTGTGAATCTAGGCAGAAGCAACTCAGCCTGAATACCAGGCATTTTTCCACCTTGGAAAAAGGAACCAAAAGCCAGTTGGCTGTAATGCAGAGCAGAAGGCAATTCTTTTTTAATTCCTCATTTTTCATATCCACAGCATGCAGATCTTTGAGCTAGCAGGTACAGAGACAACAGTGTTCAACAATAGAATAAACAAATATAAACATCTATAAAATCCAGTACACAATAAGTTAAGTAAAGGATAAGTTTAGTTCATTTCTCTTTGTTCATTAAGGGCTCAATCTATAAGTAATATGTCTAATACTACTTACCCAAAAACATTTAATTATTTACCACTGAATACAAATTTCCCTACTTCATTCTTGAATCCAATCATTTCTTGAATTAATAAATGTCAAAGGATTTTAAAGCTCACCTCTTTCGCTTTAGGTGGAATTGGATAAGACAAATAAATAATATAACCTCAAAACCTCAGCCAGTTAAGATGAATAATGTTATATTAAACTATTACTGTTAATGTGGAATAAGTCGATTAAGGTGCAATACACTTGATTATTATGTTATTCTTGTAATTATTACATCATTCTTTGTAATTATCTGCAACACCACAATCTTAAACTCGCAACTATTTAATTTCTGTCAGCACATACTGTGGAATATGTTTACAGTGACATTTACTTTGTATATAGGCTCTTATTATCTTATTATATCTCTTAACCTCTTATTATATTTCTATTTCCATTTTTATTTTTACTCTTTACTTGTATGTACCTATACATACATTTCTATTCTATACATTGTAATATAAGTTCTTTAACGTGTGAATAGAACAACTGTAACAAACAAATTCCCCCTGGGGATCAATAAAGTATTTCTGATTCTGATATACATACAATATGCAATAAAGTATCTATCTATACAGTACATGATGTAACAAAAGCATTATTTCTGATCACAGCTGGAGTCACTAACTATGTAGCTAATTAAGTAATTAACCAACTGTCCAGCCGACATAACTGACTCCTCTCAGTTCAAATGACCTAATTAGTATAATTAAAATAAATATAAACATTGTGAGTTGAGTGTAATTTATAAATGACGACTGTAGTAACACAGCTCCACCACATGGCGGCAGCAGCGCCACCTGATACCAGTGAGTCGCTTCATAGCGGACCGGTGAAAAAGTTTATTTACTTCCGGGGAACAGTTGAGTTGCTGCTGAATGATAACGTAGTGGAAATAAAGGTAAACAACGTTGTTTATCGGTCACTTTAAAGCCTCACGTCTCTCTGTGGCGGTCACAATCCCAGTTATAACTCTGTCTCTGCGGTAGCACGGTTTCATTTTAAAACGTTAGCCAGCTAGCTATTGTGTGTTATTATCTATTGTGGACTGAATTAGCGTCTGTAGTTTGTCTGTTCTCGTGTTTCTAGGAGTTGAAATGTTTCTAAGTGGGACACAATGTTGATCGCCACTTTGTCTCTCTCAGGTGTGGGAGTGTGTTTTACTGTGAGCTGTCTGATATTTAGTTGAAATAAATGGGCGTGGTGATGATGATTGGAAAACCATTTCAGTATAAAGCAACAACACCACAAACTACAGTCTCCAAAATGATGATTATATTGATCCAACAACAACGCTAGAAGGATCAATCAGCAAATATTAGCACATTATTTTATATTTTGTATCAGAGACATTTTATATTTTATGCACCAAAACATAGTTAGTCCACTAAAAAACATTTTTTTAACTGTAAAATGTCCTGTTATGTAAATATAATGTTCACAATAAAAAAGAATCCCTATAAAAATGTTTCTTATTTATGTTTAAAAATGACCACTCGACATGTCTTAAAAACTTGATCCTGTGCTGTTTTTGTTGACTTTGTCAGACGAGCATCAAAGATGGAGTCCAGCGAGGAGGCTGGCCTCAGTGTCGGGGGCTCAGTGGGAGAGGAGAACTACTTCCTGGGATACACCTTCACCGACCGCTCCCACTCCAGCCGGGTGGTGAAGAGCATCATGGACCTGTGTCTGGAGGACGGCCTGTTTGCTGACGTCACCGTCACTGTGGACAGCAAAGAGTTTCACCTGCACCGGCTGGTGCTCTCGGCGCAGAGCAGCTTCTTCCGCTCCATGTTCACCTCCAACCTCAAAGAGTCCCACAACCGCTCCATTGAGCTGAAGGATGTCAGTGCCACTGTCTTTCAGCTGTTGGTCGATTACATCTATCACGGCACGATTAAACTGAGGGTGGAGGAGCTGCAGGACACCTACGAGATGTCGGACATGTACCAGCTGACTGCACTGTTTGAGGAGTGCTCTCGCTTCCTCTCACGGACAGTAGAGGTCAAGAACTGCCTGCAGGTGATTCACTGTTTCTCACAAGCCTTGTAGTTTGTTTCTTGGTCACAATTGTGTAATATCCGTTGTATGATTTCCTGTTTTGTTATTTGTTTTTTGCCCAGGTGATGTGGCTCGCAGACAGACACAGTGACCAGGAGTTGTATACTGCAGCCAAGCATTGTGCTAAAATCCACCTGGCCCAGCTGCATCAGACTGAAGAATTTCTTAATCTGCCTCTCTGTCTGCTGTTGGACATCATCAAAGGTATTACGCATTGCTGTCCAATCGCTATGTGCCATGAAGTCCCAAACTATGTTTGTTCATTTGCTACAAGCCATATATTATATTATTTACATTACTGCTGTCCAAATCACACCTTTTCCAAATTTAAACACATTTATTTTAGTTTCCATATGATATGAAAATGAATGAACACAGTCTTAAACTTACTTCAGACAGATTTAGCTTTGTCAGATTTATGTTATTATTGCACAGTGTGCAGTAGAAACTGTACAGTCTGCACTGCTTTAGCTTGCAATGGTCATACATTGGTCACTAAAACAAAAATGATCTGCACTGTGACACTGTTACATATTTCCAGCTGAATTTACAGTTTCTATAAGATAGTTTTTCAGTCTTTACTGAAATGGCCGAAAACCAGCTTTTGCCTTTGTGGTTGAAAAAGGGGGAAAATTGTTTTCCATTAAATCATTTGTCGCAAAAACAGTGATAGTCTTGTAACCTTGAATACACATTTTATAGTAACTGAATGGTTGATGCAAGTAAGTATCATATGAGCACAGTGTCACAGAAACACATTTTATGTATGTAACTCAGGCTTTGTGTTTGTTTGTGTTCAGATGGAGTTCCGAGCTCCCAGAATCCAACAGTGGCCATCGAGTCGTGGATAAACCATAACAAGGTGGAGAGAGAGGAGTTTTCTTGTATCCTCCAAGAAAATCTAAAGGTAACATTTCATATTTGTTGATCTAGATCTGAAATATATTTGATGTCTGTTGTAATTACTTATATTTCTGGTGTCTGATATGTCTTTATCTCGTATTTCTGCAGGAAATTGGTGAGAACGTCCACATTTACCTGATCGGTAAAGAGGAGACACGGACTCACTCTCTGGCCGTGTCACTTCACTGTGACGAGGACGATGCGATCAGCGTGAGCGGCCAAAACAGTTTATGCCATCAGATCACTGCAGCCTGTAAACACGGAGGTGACCTGTACGTGGTGGGGGGGTCTATACCTCGCCGCATGTGGAAGTGCAACATGCACACTATGGACTGGGAGCGCTGCGCTCCACTGCCCAGAGACCGCCTCCACCACACCATGGTCTCTGTCTCCACTGAAGACGCTATCTACTCACTAGGAGGTAAGACGTTACAGGACACGCTCTCTAACGCCGTCATCTACTACACCGTGAAGGACAACATGTGGACAGAGACCGGCCAGCTGGACACTGCAGTGTCCGGGGCTGCTGGCGTTAACCTGGGAGGAACTATCTACCTGCTCGGAGGGGAGGAGAATGACATGGACTTCTTTACTAAGCCATCTCGACTGATTCAGTGCTTTGACACCTTCTCCCAGAAGTGCCAGATCAAACCTTATATGCTGCCGTTTGCTGGCTGCATGCACGCTGCAGTCCACATGGACGTGATCTTCATCGTAGCAGAGGGAGACTCCCTGGTGTGCTACAACCCTCTGCTGGAGAGCTTCACCCGCCTGCGCTTCCCCGAGGTGTGGAGCTGCGTTCCGTCGCTGTGGAAGGTGGCCAGCTGTAACGGCTGCATATACGTCTTCAGGGACAAATGTAAGAAAGGCGACGCCAACACGTTAAAGTTTAACCCGGCCACATCTGTCGTATCCGTTATCCGAGGTATAAAAATCCTGCTCACAAACTGGCAGTTCGTTTTGGCCTAAACTGTCCTCTTGATGTTCGCACTGTGGCCCCCACACTCGCCACAGAGAATCAGGGAAGACTGTTGGATAACTTACCATGACTTCAGACATCCTACGAGGAAAACCTGCTCTAAATGTATTTGCTCAGCTGGTTTTCTGTGTCACTCATTCCACTCTGACCATTCTGACCACCAGACCAGTAAAAAAACAGTTCAGCGCTGTGTGTGTCACGTGCTTGTATTACAGTGTGTCTCATTGTGGATCCCTTAGCTGAGAAGTCATTTGTGATGATGCTGTAACCAGTGATGAACTAGCTGACATTGTTTTCTTGTGCACTGCTCGTTTACTGACACGCATGAACAACTTCAGTGTAAAAGCTTAACTGAACATAAAACATCCTTCAGTATATTGTATGTGAATATGTGTATCATGATGTTGTAGGTTAAATATCCTCAGATGTCAAACTTTAATTCACATGTGCATAAACATGATAACGGAGGATGTTTTCTAACTTTTCAATTTTTCACAGTTTCTTGTCCTAAGATTGTATATTTTGATGTACAATGTACACGTTCAAGTGTTAGCAGAAATGTTAAATATATATCGCTGTGTAGCTACACGCTGTCACTGTTTGTTTTGATATTTATGGCCCTCTAGCCTTCATGCACTAACTGTCTCTTACTATTAATACTATACTACTACCAGGAATTTAGGATCTTAAATCTTGCAAGCATACAGTGGTGCACTTGAAAGTGGTGCACTTTATCCTTGGATTGGTAAAGCATCTCGTGAATGGCAAGGTGGTAAAGGTGCCTGTTTTGTCCTTGGGGGGGGGGGGTCGGCGTGCGTTGAGAGGGGACAAAGCTACTACAGAGAGGCCAAAACTTTGATCCCATTGATGTGCTGCAGGAGGCTGTGCAGCTGAAACCCAAACCCAGTAACATGTCAGACTTTGTGAACTATTCTAAGCATCAGTTGCTGACGCCAAGATGAGGGGTGGGGGTTTCTGGGGGCACATATGCGCCTCCATAAGAACTCTCAATAGGAACTGGACGACCACTACGAGCACCATCTGACATGTAGTCCTTTAATGTTGGGCAATAAAGCTGTTTATAGCCCCCCATATCACCGTTCACAGTCTCACATGTGAGAATCTGGTGAGATCCATTCGTGGATGTGTGTTTTTAATGCTCCAGAGGGTTGTGATGTAAAAATGTGTAGTCCTGTGTTTGGTCGGTGAGTGAGGGTCAGTGTGGAGGTAGATCGCTAGGAGCTATAGTGACCTTGGGACTGCTTGCTGAGGGCAGGACAGAATTCCTGAAGGGACACATGGGCTAGAGTGACAAGGCCATCTGCTGTAGCGCCAGCAGTAGGAGGAAGGTGGAGGGGGTTGGACATGGGGGGGTGCTGAGAATTCCTTTCGCTGGGGCGTGGAGGGAGTAGATATTCTGGGATATCACTGCTAGCACTCCGCCGGGAAACGTGTTTCTTTGGCATTTTTCAAACGGAAATCTGAGGGAGAATTTTTGAACACTTGATGGTGAGAGGGGATCATTGCTGGGTTAAATGGGGATGGTATTTTTCTGGCTTTCCACGAAGCGATTGGTGATAATGGTCTTGGTGTGTTGCCGTTTTACTTCGGTGGATCCAGTTTCTTCCCCATCTCAGCACAGCCGGAGCTGAGAGAGCGGGATCTGGTAGGCCTCCTGGCTCCGACCTCTCAGAGGATCATCTTCAAGGGATCTTCTTTGGAGTTGTACTGTGCATGGCAAGGATCTACTTTCTTGCTGCCTCACTGAAATTGCATGGCCTAAACGAATGAATATTTTTATGAGGCGCCTTGCACCAGAGATGGGCCAGGACCAAACCAAGCAGCAGATAGAGAAGGGCCTGAGGTTGTATCAGTCCAATCAGACAGACAAAGCCCTGCATGTCTGGACAAAAGTGCTGGAGAAGACCTCAGATCCTGGAGGGAAGTTTCGGGTGTTGGGGTGCCTGATCACAGCTCACTCAGAAATGGGGAAATATAAAGATATGCTCAAGGTAGGCCTCCCAAAGAAGCGTATGTTTCATACAATAACTGAATACAGTTTAGTTAATCAAATAAAATAATCAGTCTGTATTAATGTGAGTATGGGAAAATATGTATCTAAGCTATGTGAATTTTTCCTTGTATGAAAAGTGTTCATTAATATTCCTACCCTAAATAGCTGTGTTATCATTTGATTCAGATATTTCAAGTCATTTCTCACATATTTTCTGTTATGCAACCAAAAGTACTGTCTGTCTCTGTGTGTGTCTGTCTCTGTGTGTGTGTGTGTGAGAGAGAGAGGTTGAATGTCACTGTATATCTCATAAATTCTATATGTCATGTCTGCTGCAGTTCACACTGTAGTTGTATTTGAACATTTGCACAACATCCAAGTGATTATTGAACGAGGAGAGGTCACCTGTTCAGTTCCATTCGCAGTGATCTTGAGAAGCATGGGTTAATTTGTGGCTTCCACGCGATGCAGAGTAAATAAGTGCCCTGCAACCTGAGTATCAGTGTGGGGTGTCTTGTTGACATAATCATCTTTACTCAAGCAGCACCCACTCTCTTTCACACAGCTTTAATGAGGACCCTATAAAGTAGAAGCCTTACGTCTTTCAATAAAGGAATCACATAATTTACCTTTTATCCAGTATCTCTTTGAATTTAAGACATAACATCCATCTTACTATTCACAACTTGCCTGCTGGTTGTCCATCACCTTACGCTCTCTTGGCAGTATGCTCTAGATCAAATTGACACAGCCAGAGAAATGGAGGACCCAGATTACCTGACAGAGGGCTACCTGAACTTGGCGCGCAGCAACGAGAAGCTGTGCGACTTCCAGAAAACGGTGTCCTACTGTAAGACCTGCTTAAATATGCAGGGTACCACCGTCAGCCTGCAGCTCAATGGCCAGGTATGTCTTAGCATGGGCAACGCCTTCCTGGGCCTCAGTGTCTTCCAGAAAGCTTTGGAGAGCTACGAGAAGGCCCTGCGCTACGCACACAACAACGATGACAAGATGCTGGAGTGCAGAGTCTGCTGCAGTCTGGGAAACATCTATGTCCAGCTCAAGGTACGTTTTTATAAAATGAATGTATGAGTCAAGCTGAAAAGCTTTAATGTGAGGTACACTGCAGATAGCCCACTACATACCAGTCTGTGCACAGCATTACCTTTTGACTAACTGTCTTTCAGCAATAAGTCTAACCTTTTCGAGCTGTACAAGAGCTAAAATACTTTGATAGTTCATTCATTGGATTGCATGTGCGTCTTGATTGTGCAATCAATAACGGTGTTGCCAACAGTATGATAACACTGCAGAGCATCCAAGCAAACATCATCAATGGTTAGCTGGTGTAGTACTGGGCATTGTAAAACAAGGGTGGAGTGAGTGGGCTGGCTGGCAGGGGGCTTATGTAGTACCCTTGACATCAGAGATTTGTAAGAGTAATCCCTTGGCTTCCCACTGGGGATTGGTTTCAATGGGATTGTGATGAAGTAGCGTTTGAAGAATGCACTCATATATCACGTTATTTTATGAAAGAAAACATAATACGCCTGTTAATAATACTGGATACTTGTATCAAAAAGTTCTAAAAGATTATTTGTTTGAATACTGTCACAGGAAGGGAATTACAAACCAGAAAGTCATATTAGTCATATCTAAATTGGACATTTGACTAAGCTACTGCCATTTGTGGACAATAATTGGACATCAGAGGTCTTACTCATCGATAACCTCTGCCAACAGGACTATGAGAAAGCCCTGTTCTTCCCCTGCAAAGCAGCTGAGCTCGTCAATGACTACGGCAAGAGCTGGAGCCTCAAGTATCGAGCCATGAGCCAGTACCACATGTCTGTAGCCTACAGGAAACTCGAGCGCCTGCCAGACGCCATGGAATGCTGTGAGGTATTGTTTTATAACCAACACATCATGTGTCTCCTCAAGAGATTCATCCCAAAAAGACAAACATACATAGAATGTCACAGTTTTTGTTCCCCTCACAAAGTCGCCGTCCCCTGATGCCTTTGGCTGTTCTGATGTCGGCACTGCAGATACAGTAGATGTTGTGGTGCCGACAGGTGCAGGCGGCAGTTGTTCTGTTGTACCAGGCCTTAGACCTAGACAGAAATATGCTCACAGAGGCGCTGGTTTAAAGTGTTAATGAAGAGGGTGGCTTTAGGCTTCACTGTGTTCTAATTATGTACTGAGGGTGAAAAATAACTTGATGTCATTGCCTTGGAGTGCAAAAGTATTGCAACAAGACAGCAGGATGTATTTCAGATTTATTACATTTGCCAAACGCATTTAGCCAAACAATTTACACATCTTGTCATATTTAGAATACCAGCACAAGAGTCCTAAAGCTGAAACAACAACGTCTCACGTTCGGCATCACTTCTCAGTCCGGTTTATTTGAAAATATACTGACACTGCTAAATGAAATAACTGCATGCCATTTGTAAACTGTTAAGGATTCGCACTTCTTTCATAAACAATTCTCTATGAATGAAAAGATTGTTTAATTGTTAAATGTATGCTCTGAAATTTTTCCATCATAATAGGAATATAGGAGGGGTATTATATGTTATGGTACTGTACAGTTTAATACTGCCATTAAATAAAATGTTATCTACCAATATTAAACCTGACTGGAAAGAAATGATCCAAAATGATTACCATAATTTCCCATCATTAGATTTCAGCAGAGCTTTGGTATCACAGCTGAGAAGGTCAAACAAACTTCTTCTTCTCCTCTAAACTCTGTATTGCACTTCAACAGGAGTCTATGAAGATTGCTCTGCAGCATGGAGACCGTCCTCTGCAGGCTCTGTGCTTACTAAACTTTGCCGACATACACCGCTGCAGGCGCGACGTTGATGTAAGGTGCCACCATTTGTGCAGACCAGTTGGGTTTAATGATGAGATCTTTGCTTTATGTATCTTTGTGCTTTCTCACTGAAATATGTTGATTCTGATATTTAGTTGTTTTCCATCTATATGGTGAGTTTTATTGTGGTATTTCTCTTCATCCATGCAGAAAGCATTCCCTCGCTACGAGTCTGCACTGGGTATCATGACTGAGATCGGAAACCGTCTTGGACAAACACAGGTCTACCTGGGAGTTGCAAAGTGTTGGCTTGTGCAGAAAGAATTTGACAAGGTATTTATAATTATATATAAAATCTATCTTACAAAGTGAAACTTATAATTATAATAATTATGACACTTCCTCCCTCGCTGTTTATTCTCCAGGCTCTTGATTCTTTGCAGCGAGCACAGGAATTAGCAGATGGAATGGGAAACAAGGTAAATGGTGCTCGAAACACCAGCAAGTCAAAACACACACGTAGAGCTGCAGCAATTAGTCCATTAATTGATAAGCCAATGGGCAGAAAAGGAATTAGCAACTGTTTTACTAATTACTGTTTTACTTACTTTTTAAGCAAAAATGCCAAACATTTGACTGATTGATTGAAGTGAGTTCTTCCTCTCACAAACTGTGGTGGAAGACGTAGAGATTCTTTATTTAAGCAAAAGTAACAATATGACATTAAAATACTGAAATGTTTCTCCTTGAGTAAAAGTACATAAGTATAAGGGGGCCCCAGTACTTCACCTGGTAGACCGTGTACCAAGGCTAAGTCCTTGCTGCAGCGGGCATATGATCAATTCCAGCCAATGGCCATTTGCTGCATATCACTCCAGGTCATGTTTTGTATGGACAATCAAAGTAAATCAAAGCTGTTAAATAATTAAGTAAAAAGTCCAATATTTTCCCTCTGAAACGTAGGAGAGTATAATGGAGCATAAATTGGATAGAATAAAGTACTTAAGTATAGTACTTGTGTTAATATACGTAGTTACTTTCCACCGCTGGTCACATGTGAGTGTAAACTGAATATCTTTGGGTTATTGACAGTCTTTTCTGATATGTGTCTGAAGCTGTGTACGCTGAAGGTACACTGCCTGAGTGAAGGGATTTATCGAAGCCGGGGGCAGCAGGAGGAGCTCAGAGAGCAAGTGGTGAAGTTCCTGCAGTGTGTCGAGGAGCTGGAGCTCTACTGCGGCATGTGTGGAGAGTCCATCGGGGACAGGGACCAAAAACTGCAGGCCTTACCCTGTTCCCACATTTTCCATCTCAAGTGGGTGCTCTACTATTGCCTTTTATTATTTTTGACACATACATTTAGGAGATAAGACTAATTATTGAGTGTGATTTTTACTTTGATGTTCTTTACACATAACTTATATGTTATTCACACTGGTTAATATGGAATATAAGTTCACAGGTATGTTTTCATTAGTGTATAATCTCCAGAAAATAAGAATCTTTGTGTTTTCGTTACTTAAAAGAAATGAGACATTTTTGATCTGAAGACGCCGCAGGTCGCAATTCCATGGAGTCCGCCTGTTAAACCAACCAAATGTTTCCTAACGGTGGCCGCAGAAGGGACAACAAACACTGGGAAATGTAGATAGGACCTGTCAGCCGTATCTCCCCTAAAAAAAAAATCCCAGTCCGTTCTCATTCCCTGATGGTCAAATACAGACGCCAGCGGTGTTCAGTAAATCTGCAGCTTCACCGCTAGATGCCCCTAAATCCTTCACACTGGTCCTTTAGCATGTGTATTTCTTTATTTGAACTCATTTACAGGATGACACATAAAGCTGTTGACACTCGGCCGTTTTATCCTTTCAGGTGTCTGCAGACAAACGGGACGAAGGGTTGTCCTAAATGTTTCAAGTCCTCCATGAAACCTGGATTCGTGTGATTGTGAAACCATGTTTGTGCGTTGGATCTGCAGACACAGTGCGACGCATACTCCTGACTGATCTGAGAGAAGCAGGCAGCCTCAGGATGTGCTGAACATGTTTGAGGAGTAATAATTCACAGCTCTGTGCGGAGGATGCTGAACTGAACCCAGAGTGCAGCAGCTCTGAGGACACAATCAAAGCATCCATCTTGTTGACAGACAGCCTGTGAGTGACAGCTGACTGAGGAGGTACAACTGACAGTGTTACATTTCAATATAAGCCGAAGAAGAAAGAACCTACATTGTCTCTGACGACTGGCCATTTGTTGCAGAATTTAAACCTAGAGGAATATGGACCGTCCAAAGAGCATTTATAACTTGTATTTGCCATTTTATGCATTAGAATTGTTTATTAAACTCAAGATGAAAGATTGTCAGTGATATCTCCGTAAGCTTAGTCGCAGGGTTATTACCTTTTACACAACATCCACTTGTTATGTACTCAACAGTTTTCAGATTTTTTTTTTATCAGAGCACAGAGCCATTTCTGAATTTAACTGATTTCATACATGGTATATTTATTCTTGTATTCATGTACATACTATTCTCATGTTAATTTGCTTCAAAGGTTTGATTTATTTGAGGTGTTTTTTTTTTAAACCTAAAAACAAACTAAAATCTCTTAACCATTCAAAAACTAGTATGTCTTTACAAAACAGGTACATGCAGCTGTTTTTTTCCCTCCTTATTCATTGTGATTAAGGAGCAGGATCAACACACATTGTGTTCATAGAAATTCCTTTTCTGTCCATTTGTGGGAATGTTGTACTCTGACATCAACATAATACTGTTGAGAGGGAAACCTATTGGGAAAGGATCTTCTTTGACCAATCTCACACTCAAGCAAATAATTATTTAGAGGAGATTCAGTATGATTTAATGTGGTGTTTTCATAATTTTAGTCATATGTAAAAACTCTTATTTGTCAGATTGAGATTATTTACTTGCTGAGGCATTTTAATTCTAAACAGACAATGCCAAAAAACAGCTATCATATAATTTATTGTTGCATGTTTTATTCACAATGCCAAGCAACAAAGTTGGATTACATCAAATTATGTATCCATGAAAACTTTATTTACTTATTTCAGAATTGTTTATTATAGTATTTCTTAATATTCAGTGGCTTTTATCATTTATATCCCTTATATATTTGTTTTATTTTAGACATGGTGATTTGGGGAAAAAAAGCCATATTAATTAAAAACATCATGGCTTAAACAAGGTTTATCACAAACAGTAGCTCCTCAAAAAACTCTAAGATCCTTCTACTAGATTTCTTTTTAGTAAGAATATTTTCTGTATGGTGGAAACAGGATAAATTCTCGGTACTGCGATGACAAAATAATTTACTATTTAAGCCTTTTTGAAACATTCATAGACAAAAGCATCAAACTTGAGGAATACACACAAATACTGTAGCTTTAAAATATGAAGTATTTAGTTTTCTCTCTCCATACAACACGTGGCTGCATAAGAAGAGAGAGACCAACACATTTACTTTTACTGCACGAGCACTTATGTTTCTCATTTTGAGAACACATCACTACGTGACCTCACTTCTGGACAGCACCTGGTTCCTGTTTGAGGTCCCTGCATCCAAAATAATGTTGATTCACTGTCTGTTTACCTGTAGTACAGTCTATGTAAAACTCTTGTAAAGTTTAGATGTTATGTCTGCTTTTTATTCTTGGCTCTGGGGTATGAATACGATTTTACTCACAGTACAGCCACTCATATTTAATGGTTTAAACTACCTCTGTTTTCGCCTCTAAGCATTTGCCTTCCTCAGAGGATTAATGCAGTAATAACACAACATTTAAATAAATACTTGTAGAATTGTTATGTTTTTCTAGACATCATGTTAAGAGTCTGACTAAAATGCATTGTTAATATATTTATGCATTGAGTCAAACCATGGTACTGTCGCATATGGAAACATTTCATCATGGAAAATAAAGTGCACTGAAAATGAGCATAAGTGTCACTATTCTGTGATCATAGTGCTGCCACTGACTACCGTAAAACTTCAATTAAAAGCAGGGTCCCAATTAGATGGGACGTCTGCTTTATGTAGCCTGCTACATGTTTTGACAAATAAATGCAGGTCTGGTTTTATAGAAATTTTTTGGATTTATAAAACCTCTTTAAATCCACTGTGCCACCTGCTTGAGCAAGTTCTAAGGTACTTAGATCGATTGTACACATCATTAGATTCTCCACAATTCAATGCTCAGTTCATTTTACAGATACCATGAGCAATAAAGTATCAAATGAATGATTCATAATTGATGCTATTGGATAGCCTCATTTTTAATAATAATATTATTAGTAATATTCATCCTGGTTTAAAAAAAACAATTATTATTTTTTAAATATTTCTCATCTTTGTTAAGCAAGAGTTTAGTGCAAAAGGAATTAAACGCCTGTCCCAAATAAATAAACGCAGGTTGGTTGAAGCAAATAAAAGCCCGGGGTATTAATTGAAGTTTTATGGTATTTGTGTTATATTTTTTACATGTTACATTTTGTAGAATTTTTAATTACTTTTGTTACTTATTTTTTAGATTGAAAGTTAATGCCAGTCTGCTGCCATGACATAACAACAGTCTAACCAGTCGTACGAGTTTGCCAGCATTTACAGAAGTTTCAGCGTTGCGTTTGGGAACCTACCGTCTTAAGTCACTACCTGAAGAGCAGGAAGAAGATTTCCTGTAACCTCATTTTACAGGAACACTTCAAACCTGATGGCAGGAACAAGTCCGATCTATGAAGAGGACTTACTTTGTCCTCAGTGCTCTGGGATTTATTGCGTTCCTGTTCTCCTAAAATGTGGCCACAATATTTGCAGAGTTTGTTTACAGAAATTCTGGGAATGGAAAGGATGTCGAGAATGTCCTGTGTGTCGCACCGTGGCTGTCCCTGGGAGGCCTCCTATCAATTTGGCCCTAAAGATAGCTGCAGACCAATACCAGATGTTAAAGACCGGCAGGAATGAAGAAGTTTGTCGTCTTCACAACGAGAAGCTGAAGATTTTTTGTCAGAATGACGAAGAGCCCATCTGTCTCGTCTGCCAAACATCAAAACGGCATAAAGTTCATGAGTGTTGTCCAATAGAGGAGGCGGCCCAGCAGAAAAAGGTAAAAATAGAAACTGGTAAATAACAAGGGGATTTACTGTACATACACTCCAACACACCAAACACAGAATTCGATTAGTTATTGGTGGGAGCATAATGGAATTTAATATGGCTGCAACTATATAATTGTTTTCATTATTGATTAATATGCAGAATTAATTAGATTTTTCTCAATTAATCAATAGATGACATATCGAGAGTCCACAGTGAAATCTTCAAATTTAAATCTAATAAAATGTAGTTTACAATGATATAAAACAGAGAAAAGCAATTAATTATTTGTGTCAATCAATTAATTGTTCCAGCTTCAGATTTTAACTCTTCTGTTAATGATTCAGACTGAAATCTCAGCCATGCTGGAGCCCTTGAGGAAGAAGCTCAGAATACTGACCAAGACAAAGGAGCACTGGGAGGAAACAAAAACCTATATTCAGGTGAAAGTCAGCACCCTCACTGTGTCCATCATTACATGACATGAGATGTTTTGGACCTCTACTCACACTTACTCATATATATTTCACTGTTTATGGAGGTTTAATGCTGAGTCTTCAGTGTGACTCGTTCAATTCACTTATGTATTATATTATCATATAACGCCGTGCTGAGAGGTGCACAAAAATAACCAGCTCCCTCAACGTTACAGACCCAGGCTTCTCAAAGTGAAAAAGCAATTAAGGAGGAGTTTGAGAAGCTACACCTGTTCCTTCTGGAGGAGGAAAACACCAGACTCAAAGTGCTCAAACAGGAAGAGGAAATTAAGAACCAGGTGATGTGCGAGAAGCTGGAAAATATCAAGGTTCAGATGAAAACGCTTTCTACCACCATCAGTGATATCGAGATGACCCTCAGAGCGAAGGATTTAACATTTTTAAAGGTACATTTACAGCCAAAATGTTTAAACATGGTTAACCACACCCTAATCTAACATATACACCAATAGGCTGACTATTATTATTAGTATTATTATTATTAGTTTTAGTTTTATTATTATTATTATTATGACTACGATATATACTGTCAACAGTTTTCTTTGCGTACTTCTTGAATTGTTCACAATTTTAAAAATGTTTATGGCCCTGGATGGGTTGAATGGTTAACCACACCTGTCATTGCTGAGCCTTTCAGCCTGTTGGTGTATGTGAAGGTGTGTGGTGATAATTATAAAACATTTCAACCTGTCTATTTGAGAGTGTTTGTAATTTGGAGTCAGTGTGCAGGCGTTACTCTTTTTATCGACACTGATTTCCAATAGCCTTACATTTATATTTGATGTGCATATAACCACAAACCACAAATATTTTGTTAATGCGATGCATTTCCTCACTTTCTTTCTGTAATTTAAGGACTACAAGCAAACAAAGAAAAGGTACGCATAACTCCCTATTAATTAATTAATTAGCACTGTCTCCAAAAGACAATGTTGTAAATATTTCCATATATTTCAGGGTCAGATGCAACATTAAAGAGCCAGAGTTAATCAGAGATATTCTCATTAACTCTGCAAAACATCTGGGGTCACTGAAGTTTGGAATTTGGAAGAAGATGGCTAACATGGTCACATGTGGTGGGTGAACAGTCCGAGTTAAAGGTCCAGTGTGGAGGATCTATTGGCAGAAATGGAATATAATATTCATAGGTATGTTTGCATTATTGTATAATCACTTGAATATAGCAGGTATTTTGTTTTTGTTACTTTATAATGAGCCGTGTTTACCTACAAACACTGCGGGTCGCCGTACATGGAGACCGCCATGTTGAACTGCCATGTTTCAGAATGGACAAACCAAACTTTGTCTCTAGAAAGGGCAGTTGGCGACCACTGTAGTTTCTTCGCACTTGGAAGGGGAGGGTTTCAATCTGCAACTAAACCACTAGATGCCACTAAATCCTTCACACTGGTCCTTTAAAGTTACTATTACTAGTAATGGTACTATTACGTATTTTCAATGTACTGAACTTTGTTTACACTTTCAGCTCCCATCACTCTGGATCCAAACACGGCCCAGACCAACTTAAGGTTCTCTGAAGAGTTGACCTGTGTACAATACAGCAGTAAGCAGCTCTTACCTGACAACCCTGAACGCTGCACCAGCCGTGTGTGCGTGCTGGGAGCCACTGGCTTCACATCCGGAAAGCACAGCTGGACCGTAGAGGTAGGCCAAGGCAAAGACTGGTACATCGGAGTGGCCCAAGAGTCCATCAAAAGGAAGAGTGCCGTCTTCCTCAATCCGATTGAGGGTTTCTGGGTGATTGGCCTGTGCAACGGAGACTCATTCTGGGCTCAGACCTCGCCTCGCACCAAGCTCGTGTTGAAACAGAAGCCTGAGAAGATTACTGTAAAACTGGACTACGACAAAGGAAAGGTCGTTTTCATCAATGCTGCCGACTTGACAACAATACACACATTCAGTGACAGATTTACAGAGAAGCTTTTCCCATACTTCTCCCCTGGATTGTTTGAAGACGGGAAAAACTCCAGCCCACTGACAATCTGTCCTCTGACAATAACTGTGAATGCAGAGTAGACTCATACACAATAGACATAGTGTGTGTGTTATAGCTGCTAGAGCTACACAACAAAAATAACTTATAAATGAGTGAGTTTTTTCCAAAGGTCTATTTTATTGAACTTATTTTAGAAATTATGCACAGATATTGTTTAAATATATATTAAAATATATAGTATTGCCCCCTGCAGTACTCCTAAATACCCCTACTCCCATTTAAGAAACGCTGGTTTAAATATTGATTAATCCATGCTGCGCTTATGAAATTTGGCAGCAAACTGTATGATACTGTACTCTATCCAATGAACGTTACAAAAGGCAACATACTGTATATTTGATAAAAAACAACACTATTAAACTTTGCAAAGCATTTTAATTGTTTATTCTTGTTGTGAACCAAATCTTCAGTTCTGTTAATTTATAGAGCTCATTTGGTATCATTAACTGTCCTCTTTTTTTGGTTTCCTCTGTGACGCCATATCTTTCAGTTTAGAGTCCAGTTTCCTTTGCAGATAGGCTTTCTTATTGGGGTCCATGGATTTGTCTTTCTTCCCACTCCCGGCATAAAGAACACCTTCTTTGCTTATTCTCATCCGAGCGTGAGACTTGGCTTTATCTCCACAGCCATGAACCTAAAGAAGGGTTTACAACATGAAAATCAGATCAGAAAAACACTTCACACACACCACTATATTATTCAGGCATCAGTTACAGTGAAATACCAGTAAAATACTTTCCTGGCATCATCTGTTCATTTTCAATTGCAACTGCAGTTTCAAATCAGGTTAATAACACCTACATAGCCTGATAAAAACACAAACAAAAACAAACACTATTTTGTTGGGGTCTGTTCCTGTCTTACCTCTGGTATATGGTGACTGAGACAATACTGCCTGTTGCAGAACAGGCAAAGCTGTCCGAGTGTTAGCACCGAAGCTTTACACTTGACAAAACTGCACACGCTCTCAGCCTTCTTGACAGCGTTGATAAGGTCGTCAAAGTCATCGTCTGGAGCAGCAGCAGCAGCAATGTCACAGGCGCCCGCCTTCGTTCGGTTCTTTCCTGGCAGACAAAAAGGTAGAGTCGAATTGTTTGCAAGACATCGGAGCAGACAGATTAAGAAACACTTAGAAATGTGATGTTTCTAATACAAACCTTTAGCCGACTTGGGCTTCTTTGATGATGGAGCAGGTGGGATGTTGTTCTGTTGCTTTTTTTGTTGAGCATTTTCTTCTCTTTTCTGCTGCTCCCTCTTCATTCGCTCCAAATGTAAACTTTTCAGGTCCAATGGGGGTTGACACAGCGACTCTTTCTGGGGATTTGGGACTTGGGTTTCCTTTTCCTGGGCTGCTGCTTCGTTTTCCTCTTCTTGTGTTGGTTCCTCAGCTGGTGTTGACACTAGGGGCCTGGAGACACTGATGCACCGGTCTTTCCCCTCGCCTTTACTCTCATGCACGAGGCCCAGCTCCTCAGCGACCTGGTGCACCAGCAGGCGGTCATGAGAGTTAAACGATGATGGAAACTGTAGTTCACTCCGATTTAAATCCTTTAGAAACTTCTCCACCTGCTCTCTGATTTCATTGTTTCTTTTCTTGTCCTTATCTTCCTCTGTCAGTGTCGTTATGCAGGACTTTGCATGCTTACCATTAGCAGTATTTTCATTACTGCTGCTACCAGTGGGCTTCTTTTGTCCTGGCTTCGCCTTGCTGGGAGGCTGATCTTTAACCTTCTGCTTGGTGGACACAGAGCCACCAGTCTTTGTGTCTTTGTGGTCGCGGGTGTAGTTCTGTGGCACGATGTCTTGGAGGTACTCAAATGCTGTTCTGACCTCGCCAAACTCAGTCATATGATCGATGAGGGACTTCAGGAAAGCGTGATTCTGGACAGTTTGGGTGTCGCACACGACAGCGATGTGACGTCTTGCACGTGTAACAGCCACATTAATCCTTCTGTCCTCCGCCAGAAATCCAACTTCCCCTAAAATAAAAGCAGGAACAAATATGTATGTATATACGTAAATAAAACCTGCAGTAGATTTTATGAAAATAGCTTTTTGTCATATTTGCTGAAATGTTCATTGTATCGTGACAGTAGTACATTACACAGATATGTGAAGAAAAAAAAATTCAGGTTCCTTTCCTCCTACTGCTGCTGATGGCAGCAAGAACAACCAATCAGAGCCGAGAAACATCTTGAAGAAGTTGATTGTTGAATCTCATTCCCAGCATCGGTATTTGATGACCTTGGAAGAGACTCAACAATCAACAATCTTTCTTCGCTCTAATTGGTTGTTGTTCTTTAGGTCCACTAATTCCTACAAATTCCTGGAACCAGCGCAAGAAGAAGAAAACAAAGCAGCAGCCCAAGAAAAGGAAATGAGATTGCTACAAATACCATTGGGAGCACTAGGACGAGATCAGATTTTTTTTGTTTCATGTACTTCTGTCAGGATACAGTGAAAGTCTCAGCAAATATGCAAAAAATTACATTCTGTAGCTTTAATGGCGCTAATGTTCAGGTTATGGCAGAAACAGACACAACCTCACGGCAAACACAATTACCTTTTCTGTTGGACCGAACTAACGACAACACCACAGCCTCTTTCTCTCTGCCCTGAAATCCATCCACTGACTTTATCTCCAGCTCTGGATGCCTCACAGAAAGTTTCTGACGCAGAAGATCAACCTTTACAGAGACAAAAACATTAGAAACCACAATCCAGAGTTCTTTTGAGACACAACTGTTTGTTAGTCAGTTTAAAATGATATTTTCTATTATTGGGATTTAAGTATAGATTTTTATTTAAGAATTATGGAAATTAAAGTTTATTGCTATGACACAATACAGCAGTAAGAGTTGAGTTAAGATATATTTTAGGGTACAGTTCCTCAGATCTGTGACTTACTTGTAGATTGTACGGAGCAATAACAGCTATGTCTTTAGCTTTAAGCCCGGCTTCAGTCAAGGCCTTTATGTGCAGTTCAACAATGTCCACCTCACCTGAGGATAAAGTAATCATACTGTCAGATTCCACAACACACTAACTGTAATAAAATATATATATTTTTAATTTTACAATAAAAATGACTAACCTTGATTGCCTTTGGACTGCTCATCTGCGATCTCCATCTCACTCAGACCACAGCCTGCAGTGTCGATAAGAAGAAGCGGCGTGCTGGTCTCGTCAACACAGGTAACTCCTGGTAGATCTCTTTTGCATCAAAGACATCATTTTTAGTTAAAATTCACTGATATACAAAAGTGAGATACTTTCCATCACCAAGCTTGCACTCACTTTAACACGTGACTCTCTACAGAGCTGTGAGCTGTTAGTCTTCCCTGGTACATCTCTTTGGAGGCCCACTCCATGATGGCGCTGTTCATGCGATACTGAACTGTTAGCATACGGACCACTGAGTCCCCGTACATCTGGATAAGTCTCTCCATAAGACTGAGAGACAGGCCTTTTGATGCAGCCCTGTGAGAAAAGAGAAAAAAATGAGCACCCCACTTATCCAGGAGACCATAATTCACAAGGGTTTTATAATGCCCTTGAAATTGATTCGAGAAGAATCCTACACACAGGTTCTTTAACTCCAATTGCTTCTGATTCAGTCATAAATATGTAATGTTATTTAGAAATACTTCAGATTAAACATTAAATCTTGAATGTTATTTGTGTATGATGCATAAAATGAGAAAGAACAGTGTTTTTACGTCTGTGATTTGATCGTCGGTGGTAACTGCTTGTAGTCTCCAGCCAGAATACACTTGCGCGCTCTGAGCAGAGCGATCCAGCAGCTGCTCTCCAGGGCCTGAGCACACTCGTCTATCACCACCCAATCAAAATGCTCTGCTGGCAGGAACTTCAGAGGGCCGTCACCAGAAGCACCTGCAGACACAGACAAGTGCTCTGTGATTGCCTTTCATCATCACTGGATTGACTGAATAACATTTTCTTCACTCGAGGCCATTACTGACCTGTGTTGGTTGATAACACAACATCAGCACTTTTTAGGATCTGCGTGATGGCTGTTGCTTCCCTGGTTTTCAGCTCTTTTCTTAGCTCCCCTATTTCTCTTTTGAAGTTCACCCGTTCTCCTTTTTCCCGCATCTTCTTCATTCCCACCTTGAGAACAAATATTAAATATTACAAATCACTCAAGATGGCACAAATGCTATTAAGAGCACACACTAAAATACTTACAAAAGCTTTATCTATGTCTTTACGGATGTCAGTGATGATGTTTGCGTTGTCGCTCTGAGCAAGGATGGCATCTAGTGAATGTTTCTGTATGGACTCCAGCAGTCTGGCAGGGTGACCCAGCCTCAGGACCTTTGCCTTGCATCGAGCTAACCTCTCCACTAAATTATCCACAGCCACATTAGAGGGGGCGCAGCACAGCACCTGCACAGACACAGAATACATAAACACATGAAAATGACAATAAAAGAACACACTTTAAATGTAACTGAGTTTATCAGTGGGAGAGAAATATTCAACCGTCTGAACCTTTTGGCCTTGTTTGACTGCCTGCAGGATGATCTCAACCACTGTGGTGGTTTTCCCTGTTCCTGGTGGTCCATGAATCACAGCCAGTTCTCTCTGAGACAAAGCAAAGGACACAGCTTCCCTCTGGGAATCATCCAGGTTTGAGTTAAAGAATTTAACTTCATCTGATGAAACATAATAGAACAGCCAGAATTAGGATTTGAAACGAGGGTAAACATTATGCTGCATACTTGTGTAAAAGCGGCCACAAAGCACAATTTCATAGAGTAATTAGAGGGAATATCTTTTGACAATGTTTGCTTTGTAAAGTGTGACTTACTTGGCTGTGACTGAGAAGAAGGTTTTGAGTCTCCAAAAAGAACATTTATCAAACTCCCAGCTGGTCCATTGCTGTATCCATTTAGTACATTCAAGGCCCTGCAAGCACAAAACACACAGTGAAAATAAGTTTTAAGGCTTCATACATCAATTGTATCTGACTTACATGCCAAGTACAGACATTACAGTGAGCACATTACGGACGTCATTTACTTTTTCATTCGTTTGTAGGTGACGTCATTTGCCAACTTTAAGACGTTGTAAAGAGCATCTGTATCAAAGCTGAGGCCATCTTTCGAATCGTCAGAGGCCACACTTATAGAAACTTGGCTGACCCTCGTCACTATTCCTGTGCCGATCTGTGAGGCTGCAGTGCATCCACCAGTGTCGTACAAGCCGACTATGTCCCCTGTAACATAAGACATAAACATTCAGAAAAATACTAAACTTTAAATCGCCCCTAAAAAATCCCACAGATCATCGGTTTATTCTTCCATCTCACCAGGTCCAAAGTTGTTGCTCGGCAGAGTTGAGAAACCAAGATGCTTTCTTGGCTCGAGGATGACAACTGTGCGACCATACAGGCCTGTGGACTGACTTCCTATCTGCAACTTCAGCAGGCAAACTCCTTTATTTTGCAGATCCTTGAGGGAGACGTTCTCCTGCCATATCCTGAGGGCACAAAACAAAACATTGTTATTTTATAGTGTCACACCATACCACAATCAAAAGAGGAAATTCAATTTACCTGTCCTGGGTACTACTACTACTACTCAGCCTATAGAAACAGCGGTATTATAGGAAGTGAGATCCCAAGTCCCCAGACTTCATGGAAATGCAGAACAAAATTGCTGTATTACCCTTTAGTGTCACAGTCTAGATGTTATTCTACATACCTGGTCTCCTCTATTTCAGCCTCCCTCTCCTCCTGTAGGAGCTCGAGTGTCTTTAACACAAACTGTTCAACCGCCATCATTCACTTAAAAAGGTCAAAAGATGATCAGTGTTACAGCACAGATACATGTCAGTACAACTCAATGTAGACAACACAAACCAGAAGAGAACTATAATGTTATACACACTGAAAAAATTTCTGGATAGTTCCATTAATGAGGGTGAATCTCAGCAGGGGTGCAATGTAACTACATTTATTCAAGCACTATACTTCAGTACAGCTTTATACTTCCACACCCACTACAACTATTGCACTTTTTACTCCACTTTAGTTACAAATTAATGGATACAAATTTGCCTTACTTTGACCATACAGCTACAACCCTGCATACACAGTATGTTCATCAGTAATAATAATCCAATACAAAATCACACTGTGATCATTACGTTGCATAATTACTTATTTTACTTTGCATACTTCATTAATTGTAGTCTAGTATTCTTTACATTTACAAGTAAAAAGCCTAAATATTCCTTTCTCACAGCCCGATACATCGTGTTACATACAGCCTCTCATGTATTGTCATTATATCCAGATGTATGTAACATTAGAGGTAATACAGGAGTAAACAGGAGCAGGGTAAACCTTTGCAGTTTAAATAGAAGCTGAAGCTTAATAAAGACAGTTTCCTCCTTTCCAGAAATGCTGACATGTTAGCTTGCTCGCTACAAGGCACTTAAACTATTTACTTGAGCTACAGTTCGCACACTCACCCATCAATGTTATATATCAGTATATATAATATATACAGTACAAGTTAAACATGCTTTAGTTCTCTCATATCTCCAATAACATTACACCTCCATACATTAAGTAAGGTTTGTTTGTCCAACGCTGTCTTCTTGTCCTGTGCTGTCTACACTGCCACCTACCTCCTCGGATGACCTCTCTCACACACACACACACAGGCTTTTATTTTGAAAACCCCCAGGACGGAAGTCGCCCAGCTCGGTTGACGCTCCAGAAACACGTTGAGCTAAGTTGTCAATCACAACTGACCACCAAGCGCCCCAGCAGTGACATGTAGGTGGTCTGTGATCCATTCAGGTTGTCTGTATTAGCGGTGTGAACGAGGCTGTTTGGGCTCGTTGTTCAGTGCGATCTTTAAACCGCAGGAGGATATGCTGGTTGTTAATCTACCAGATCTCAGTCAGTCAGGAAGGAAGCGCTTGCACTGCAAACCTGCAGACCTGCGCTAACCCATTTTTATTTAACCTTACTTTTTTTTTTTTTTTTTTTTTTTTTTTTCTGGGTTTTTTTTTTTTTTTTTAATTATATTTATTGGATTTTCATAATTAACTTGACACATACATTAATNNTTTTTTTTTTTTTTTTTACTGCGTTTTCTTTTATTTATTTCTATTTGGAAATGAGAACGATATTATTCCTGCTGCACGCCATCTCATGCTGCTGGTTGGTCAGTGCCACACTTTCAAAAACTGATGCAAAGAAGTCGCATAAAGCTGAGGCCGAGGTGAGTAACTTCTGGGCTTTACCTTGAAATGGGTGTGAGCTGTGTGTGAGCTGTGTCAGCTCACACACAGCTCACACGAAGCTCACACCCTTTCAAGGTTAAGCCAGCGAAAGTTACCGCTCACCTGCGTCCTCAGCTTTTATGCGACTTCTTTGCATCAGTTTTTGAAAAGTTGTGGCACTGAACCAACCAGCAGCATGAGAGGCGTGCAGCAGGAATAATATCGTTCTCATTTCCAAATAGAGAAATAAATAAAGAAAACGCAGTAAAAAAAAAAAAAAAAAAAAAAAAAAAGTAAGGTTAAATAAAAATGGGTAGCGCAGGTCTGCAGGGTTTGGCAGTGCAAGCGCTTCCTCCTGAGCCCTGACTGAGATCTGGTAGATTAACAACCAGCATATCCTCCTGCGGTTTAAAGATCGCACTGAACAACGAGCCCAAACAGCCTCGTTCACACCGCTAATACCAGACAACCTGAAAGGATCAACGACCACCTACATTCACTGCTTGGGGGCGGCCTTGGTGGTTCATTTGTGATTGACAACTTAGGCTCAACGTGTTTCTGAGCGTTCAACCGAGCTGGGCGGACTTCGGTCCTGGGTTTTCAAAATAAAAGCCTGTGTGTTGGTGTGTGAGAGAGGTCATCCGGGAGGAGGTAGGGCAGTGTAGACAGCCAGGAGCAAGAGAGACAGCGTTGACAAACAACCTTACTTTAATGTATGGAGTGTAATGTTATGTGGAGATATGAGAGAACTAAAGCATGGTTTAACCTTTGTACTGTATATATTATATATCTGATAGTATAAGCATTGATGGGGTGAGGTGCGAACTGTAGCTTCAAGTAAATAGTTTAAGTGCCTTGTAGCGAGCAAGCTTACATGTCAGCATTTCTGGAAATGGAGGAAACTGTCTTTAGGTTAAGCTTCAAGCTTCTATTTAAATGCAAAGGTTTACCGCTTCCTGTTTACTCCTGTATGGACCTCTAGAATGGTTACATACATTCTGGATATAATGGACGAATACATGAAGAGGCTGTATGAACACGAGTTGCTATTCGGGCTGTGAGAAAGGAATATTTGAGGCTTTTACTGTGTAAATGTAAAGAATACTAGAACGTACAATTAATGAAGTATGGCAAAGTAAAAGATAAGTTTAATTATGCAACGTAATGTCACAGTGTGATTTTGTATTTGGATTATTATTACTGATGAACATACTGTGTATAGCAGGTTTGTAGCTGTATGTCAACAAGTAGGAAATCTTGTACTCCATTAATTTGGTAAGCTAAGAGTGGGAGTAGAAGAAAGTGCAATAGTTGTAGTGGGTGTGAAGTATAAAAGCTGTGACTGAGGAGAGTTAGTTAGGTAGTGCTTTGTTAATCAAATTGTAGATTACATTGTGCGACCCCGGCGATGAGGTGATCTACCTGTTCATTAATTGTGTAAGCATGTATCAGAATTGTTTTCAGTGTTTACTGATACGGTCATTTGAGTTGTATCTCTTGCTTGTGGTTGTAGTGTTGGGTTCTATTCAATGTAGTAGTGGGTGGACTGACCAGGTGGGTATTCTGGCGAAGTTGTGGAGATAACACCTGATACATCTTTGAACCTTTTAAAGTGGAATGATGGCAGTGTGTTGTAGAACAGTTAATTGTGTGTTAGAAGGACAGTCTGGAATCTACAGGAGGAGAAGGAGGGTGAAATGAGAGGGAGTATCTCGGAATATGTAGGAGATAAGTATGTGCCATCGATTAGGATTCGTGGTGAACGACTTAGAGTAGGGGAGTGGAATACGTGAGCTATTATTCAGTATGTTCTGCATGGTTTCCATGATAGTCTTGGGGGATCTTGGGTGCTTGTAGCGTCGACTTACACTTATTGTTCAATATCTCGTCTGGGTATTCTAGGTGTTAGGCTGAGTATGTAGTTTGGAGTATGGTACGTACCCAGGACCAGGTAAAATTGGATTGGAAATGACAGTCTCTCTGTGTTGTATTTGTGTGGTATGGTGTTGATTACAGGGTATTAGAAATAAACATATTGTATTTGTTGTGATGCCCTCAGAGAGTGTGTATGGCTTTAGGAGATGATATCGTCTCCCTCTAAGAATTCTGGTGCAGGATATAGTATTGATAAAGGGTGTGTAGACTTCTGCTGACTGTTGGTCTGGATTATGGAGCAGTGATGTTCGAGCGAGCGACTAGTTGTAGGTTGTGGTGGTCGCTATCTATTGTGTTTTGCTATCTGCTGAGCGAAGAAGATGTTTATTTCTCTTTTGGTTGTTTGCTCACGACTACTGGGCACGAGCAACCAGGTCACTAAGTTGGATACCTCTTGTGTTGAGGATGGATATGAAGTTTATGTATATCTCGTAGAGTTCGATTCTGTGGTATGTGTGCTCTAGGGCGGAGTTTATATGGATTGAGTATGTTGTAGTATTTTTTGCTGAGATAGTATTATGTCTTAGAGTATAACAGGGAGCCGTCCTATAGGGTCTGGTTTGTATCGATACAGCGTGTGTGGATGCCACTGCTATGTCCTCACAGATCACGATGGACAGGAATAAAAGTGACGAGGTGTCAGCATAGTTTTGGGATAAGTGTGGCCTTCTGGACGATTCAGATAAAGAAATGGGCGGCGTCAGCTTTTTTGATGATCTAGGTTATGCTTCTTGAGCGAGTCGGCTTTTAAAAGGTTAGCAAGAGTAGAGGGCGTGCGCGGATGCGAGGATGAGAGATGAGAGAGAGAGAGTGGAGCGTCGCTAGGATGGCTCGAGCCGTGGTAATGTCGTGACGTGGCGGTGTGAAGTCAGTTTGGGAGCGAGAGTGAGTGTATGGAGCGCTGTAAAAGAGTTGAGTGTGTGCGCTGGTGTGGTGTTGCTGGGTGCGAGGGGGCCGTGTGAGAGTGGTGTACTAGTAATGGTGAGGACAGCAGCGTATTTGACATGGCGTAAGGAAGTTTGTATGATTATATGTTCTTTATTAGGAGACCAGAACCTTTACTCTCTCGATCACAGCCCATCATGTAAGTTCTACCAGCTTCTAAGCGCTATACCTAAGCTAGGAATGTGTCAATAAGATATGTGCCCTTGTGTATAATTTTGATTTGTCTCAGTCTTCTTCGAATATGTGCTTTGATTGTGACCGCTATTGACACCAAGCATATTGGCAGCTGATTACTAATGTTGAGTGTTGGTTAACTGGGTTGCATAATCTAGATGTTATCTGGCTTGTTATTCATATTGGTGAATATGTGGTGTTGTTCATCGTAGTTGAGAGTAATCTTGCTTATATGATCGTCTATACACAGCGTGGTATTAGAATTCCGCGCAGAGGGAAGCTGTGTCGCTTTTTGCTGTGCTCAGGGAGATATCTGAAGCTTGATTTCAATTATGAAGAACCCACCAGGAGAACAGGGAAACCATGGTGCCACATTTGGTGTGAGGATTACATGCCTGAACTAAGCAGTCTAGATCGAAGCCAAAATGGTTCAGGTACGGTGTAATATTTTATTCTCTCACTTGATATAACTTCAGTTGTGATAGCTTGAGAGAATGTGTGTATTGTTATGTGAAGTCATTTCTTATGCATTTTTGGATTGGTGTAGTGGTATGTTTTGATGTGTTTGGTGTATTATCTTGATATAGTCTGATAGTCTATAGTTGCAGGGGTGCGTTCTATGCGTCTTGTTTTTCTCTTGGACGTCTTAATTGTTGGCTTTTGAATGGATGAAATTTAGTGGAGAGGTCCTAGTCTTGCGATGCTAGAATGGCGCTATATAGGTCCTAAGAGAATTGGCTGTGTGAGTGTCGCACCTCTGCTCTATGACTGCTGGATGGGCCGATTATGGTACAGTAATAACTCATTCATTGTAGATGTCTTGCGCGATCCTTGCTCAGTGCTATTCTAGACGCTAAACATTCTAAATCCATAGCTGATCATCGTTAAAAGACAGGTCTGGTAGGATAAAGGCTTTTGTTAATGTGTACTGTTTAGTTGTTTGTCATTCTGGTTAATAGCATGTTGTGTTTGTGTGTCATATCTTGTATGGAGGTGATGTGATAGATGTAATTTGGAAATATTATTGTATCTCATAGAACAATTGGTGAGGTATATTGAAGAAGTATGTGCGGGAAAAGAGGAGAATATACAGGGGTGAACATCGAAGAAGAGAATATTGTGAGGAGCTATATGATAGAAGAGGCTGTAGTAATATCCAGGGATAGCCACCAGCTATCTCCCGAGGGGTGTGTGGGTCCCAAATAGAGAAATCCTAAAATAAGGTTTATGCTGATGGATTTTTTGTGGTGTATCATTACTCTAACATCGAGTGTCTGATATGCTAGATGGGCGCGAGGTGGAATCAGAAGAAAGTTGTGTTTTATGTCAGTGTCTCTTTTAAGTCCATTCTTAAGGAGGGTGAGTGTATGATAAAGAATCCAGAGCATCTGTTCTGTGTCTGCAGGGTGTCTATCGGTTTGTGTGTGACCGGCCACTTTCGAAGTTCCATGCCAGCAGGCTAAGTGTTTGATTATGGTGGTTAGGTATTGTATTTATGATTTTAAGAATTAGGGATGATAGTACTGTAGGCTCGAGCCCTGGTGTATGAGCAGTTCTGCTTGGATCGCTCTAGACTGCAGGGGGCAGCTGCAAGTGGTGTTATTGGGTGGGATGTCTGCTGGCGTGTTGTAGAAGCGTTATCATCTAGACTAGTTAGACCATACGCTGAACGGTTGTCTAAGTAATCTTAGCAAAGATCGTAAGAAGCAAGACTGTTTGCGTGTGTCTGCTGTTGATCTAGTTTTCAGTACAACGTACTTCCACAGTTGTGAATGTGTTTTTGAATCTGTAATAGTGTAGTTTGGTCAAATAACATTATATGTATGTAATGGCAGTTCTTAGGTGAGTTCTGTATGACTGTTATCAGACAAATGGAAGTTTTATAAAAGCAGAATCTCCCTGTGGTTGAAGAAGAGTTATTGTTGTGTTGTTTACGGACAGGTGGGATTCTTCGATGGGAGTGACAATTTTCAATAGGAAGGCTGTTATTATGAAAATTGACCTTAGTGAAAATCATAGAAGGTGACTGACTGAAGGATGGAGTAGGGCTTAAGACAGGAGGACTGAGCAATGAAATGCTGTTTTAAATATACAGTCAATGACTGGTTGGGTGAAGTTGTCATGGGTTTATTTTATGTACCTGTGATGGTCGTTGTGATGCTGCATCGTTTTTCTCTTGTTGTGCTCACAGAGGCTGCGGAGAAAGCCTGTGACATCTGAAGATGTTCTTTATGAAGACGGAGATCTGTTATATCGCCAGATGTATCTTGTTATCCGGGGAAGTTCTCAGTGTGGTTCTTTTTGTATGGACTAATCTATGTGCAGTGTGGATCTGCGATGAGAAGTGCAGCGCAGTGCAGTGGAGTGGGACTCGTCGGCAAGAGAGAGAAGGTTTGAGTATCGCAGGTGTATATGTGAGCGAGGAGTCGTACCACAGCTTCTTGTTTTTCATTAGAGTGAGGCACGTGTTTAAAGTGGGTTATGTGCGTGTTATAAGTTGTCTCTGGTGTGGAGGTGATGTGTGATAGATGTTGATATGTTCGAGTCTGGTTGTTGTTTGTTTGGTTTTTTACTATTGCGCTATTTTGTGAGAAGTTATTGAATACAGACTAAAGATAGCAGTGTCAGTGTGTGTTTTCGAGCGAGTAGTAAGAGACCGTGGTGTCTACCGAGGAGTCTGATACCTGTGCTTGATCTGAGACCAGCATACGTACACGGGTTCCTGTACTGTTTATTTCGAGCACGTGTCGAGGCTGTGGTGACATGAGGTAGATGGGATTGTGAGCGCTAGCGGGTATTAGAGCGTAGTGATCCTGAAGGCATATTCAGAGGGGTTTGTATGTCATTTTCTATAGTGATGTAAAAATAGATAGAGGATTGGTATTAAGTATAGGTAGTTTGTTAGAATTTTGGGATGGGTGGATTTCACAGTATAGTGGTGTGGTGCGAGATTCTTGCAACAGTTTATGATGTGACTTTTGTTCATATGCCTTCCATGTCAGTGATGTGTTTGCAGTTGGTTGAACCCTGCACATAATAGGCGTCTTTTGACTGAAGCGGCTGGAATGGGTGAAAGTGAGATAGCTCGCTTGATTGCTCGTTCGGAGGTGATGAGTCAGTAGTAAGTAATGCTATGAGTGCTGTAGAACTATGTGACCCTAATAAAGGTATTTATCATGGTCTATAACTCATAGTCTGTGTACGCGTGCTGATGGAAGGTGTTGTGCAATCATCAGCGATTTATAGATCTTTCTTAAGTGTTGCTCTTAGTGAAATCGCTTCTATATATAGGACAACAGATTCTTACACTTTAAAGTCCAAAGATATAAGAAAAGATGATCAGTATTTGAAAACTGACTAGTAACGCATTCAGTTTGTGTCTTCAAATAGAATCTCTGGCATGTTTGTGTTTTTGCGAATGTTGAGAGTGTTGTTTCTGTGCGTGTCTGTGATAATGGTTTTGATCTTGTACTGCTGTTATTGATGATATATACTTTGTTCGTGGAGGCATCCCGAGCTGTGGAGGATGAGAAGTCAGGGTGATGGATGTTCGAGGGAAGAGATAAGAGCGTTCGTGTTGTCGTGCGTGATGGTGTGTAGTATCGTTGGTGCTCTATTCAGAAAAAAAAGGGATTGTGGTGTTTGAAGTGCTTTATGTTTTCAGACGTGGGATGTGTTCGGTGTTACTCACGAAACACCTGAAACGATAAGCAGCCGCGGTATGAGATGCTCTAGCAGGAAATGGTATATTTTGGCGAGTGTATTATGCTAGGACTTTTACTTGATATTAAGGTCAGTCGTGATAGCATGATAAGTAACATAGAATCAGAAAAGAGTAGATATTCTTTGGACGTCGTTTCTCGTTAGTAGCGTCCTCAAGGGTATTTGTCGAGTCAATACTCGATTTCCTATTTCTCTCGGTCGTGCTGCGTTAGGTTTTTTTCTTCTTTCGCTACTGGGTATCTCTTGTGATGGAAGTTGTTGTAGGGAGTGGTTAGTAGTAGTTCTGTGTTATTGGGTGAATGGTGTGGATCTTATTTCTCATTTGGATTATTGAGTGGTACCAGTTGGAAGGAATCAGACAATCCATTATAGATTTTGCAGAAAGTATAAGGATGTTAGATTGCGTTGTTGTCTCTCTTATGTCATTCAAAATACCGATTGTCTCGGGAATGAAGATTCAACAGACTCAAACTCTCAGGATTTTCTCGGTCGTTCTTGTATGTAGAATGTAGTTACTGGCTGCCATCAGAGCAGTAGGAGAAGGAATGAACCTTGATAATGTTGTTTTGTCTTGCTGAGTCAGGGTATCTGATGACTTACAATTGTTTAGTATACTGTGTCGAGAGATAGATGATACACAGTGCATGAGCTTATTTTCAGACAGTAATTGATGTACGAAAATATGCTATTTCATAGAATGAGTACGATTGCAGGGTGTTGTTGTGTATTTGTATTGTACAGGTGATTGTATCTGTGGTGATCTGCTTATTAATTTAGAGTATATTCTATAAATATTTGTTCCTGCTTTATTTTAGGGGAGAGTTGGATTTCTAGGCAGAGACCGGGACAGAAGATTGAGTGTGGATACAGTGACTATACAACGTGTCATATGACACGGGCGCATCGCTTGTCGTTTATGTTGCGGAGCACCTGAAACTTGTCTCAAGATATCCACGTCTTTTCTTGTGTAGTGTATGTCCCTCATGGTCTGATCATTTAATGAGCTTGATGCATTGTTGTTGTATGGAACTGTGTATGGGTCGGCAAGAAATTCTGTAGGTTTCTGGTACGTCATTCTCCGGTAAGACATCGTTGCGACAGGAATTGTCTAGCACGCTTCCCGATATGTGCTGACCTCCCAGCTGTATGAGCAATCTTCCAGTATAGATCTGGGTTGGCTCTTGTTGTTTCCCACTCTAAATGTCTATGTATTAGGTTTACAAAGATGTCAGTTCCGGCCTCTATGTGTCTAATGTCGTAAGAGCCAGGTCAAAATAGAAGCCCATCTGGGTTAGGCAGCAGTAATGGAAAATTATTCTGCTAATGGTAAGACATTTTGCAAAGGTTGCCAGTGCATAAATAGCTATTCTGACAGATGGAAGGAATTAGGACGATGAGAAAATTTGAAATTTTACAAGGAAATGCAGATCGAAGCATGGTGGTATGATTTGTGATGTTGTTCTGATCAAGTGATGTTGAGTTGAATTGCTTGAGATGAGGTTAGTACACTATCTAGTCGGTTCCTTGTTTAGCTTCGTGATTATACACGTACGGAATAGGCGGCGGAGCATGCGATGCAGCACAGGTGTTGAATGTTGTATGTCTTGTTGTGTCCGTCGTTGCGAATTGAGTATGTAGAAGCAGATGGGTAAGATGTGTGTACCGGTGCACGTGTCTGCCCCGTGCCCCTTGCAGTGTTCGAACTATCAACAGCTGAGGAATACCAATCACAAGAAGAGGAAACGACTTGAGCAAGCATGCTCGCATGGGAATGAAGGTAATAGCTCAAGTCCCGATATAATTCTCCCAGAAGAGTCGCTTTGTAGTCAACCTCTCGCGATTGACCTGAAAAGTATGTGATCATTGTTGGTAGTCTAGATCTATATGTAAGAATGGTTATGCTGCGAGTCCATTGTATATAGTTAAGAGTTATTGGTATTATCTTGCCATCTATATAATATAGAGAGTTATAGCATGGTATTTATATGTATGTCTATTTTTTCTCCTAGTTTTGTCGCCTGTCTGTTTATCTATATAGTTATCCTGCGAAGTGTTGTGTCTAGTTAATATGTTCTTGTATGTATGTATACGACGATTATTCTTTATTTGCTATATGTTATTGTTTGATATTTGTTCTGTGTGTGGCCGAGTGTGGCAAATGAACAGTTGTGTGTTCTGTCTATCCTAATTTGTTTTTCGTCTGTCCTATGTATATATGTATAATTTTTTTTTGTGATGTTATTGTTTGATTTAATTGGTTGTTCCGAATCCGTGAAGAGTGGCTGGGTAGTGTGTGTGTGCGCTGTGACGATTGCTTTGTGCTGTGTTGGGGTTGTCTGGCTTGTCCTGTATAGACTGTGATCTTGCTGCGACGTTGCTGTGTATTATACGCTTGTCTATATGTTTTGTTTAGTCGGATTGTGTGATGTGTGTCCTGTGTTTTGCATATGGTTATATGCTTCGTAGCTGTATGACATCATTCGGACAGCTGTTGCGCTGTGTTCTGCTGAACAGGCGTATTTCTTCATTCTTCTGTATGGTTTGAATGATGCAGAGTGTTGGGTAGATTGACTATGGTATACAGATCCTCCAGAAATAGGAGTGTGTTTTTTGTTGTAGTGTTTGCATACAGGCTGGTACCTGCTATGTTGGTTTTAGTTAAGTTAAAAACTGTTTATTGAAATCTGTCAGTATAGGGCAATATTAAATATTGATCACATGTATTGTAGGTCTAGGAAAGTATATATACTGGTAATTTTCCAGCTGTGTTACCCTCGATGCGCTGAATGAATATGATTTAATAAAATATGTAGTGTTGTGTGTGTGATATTAGTGTTTGTTGATCGGTATTTTTTCATGTGGGTTGTAAACAACCCTATCTTTCTGTAAGTATCATGCTGTGGAGATAAAAGAGCGCAAGCTCTCCCACGCGTCGTGATGAGAATGAAGCAAACGAAGTTCTTTATGCTGTAGGGAAGTGTGGTATATATGAGAGGTACAAATCCTTTAACTTTGGATCCCCAATAAGAAGACTCTATCTGCAAAGGTTAATCTGGATCTCTAAGTTATCTGATAAGAGTACGTTGTATGATGTGTGTCACAGAGGAAACCCAAGAAAAAAGGGACACGTTAATGATATGACAAATGAGCGTCTGATGAAATTTCAACAGAAATCTGAAAGATTTTTGTAGTGTTCACAACAAGTATATAAATACCTATATTGAAAATTGCATGTGTCGGATACGTTTTTTTGTTGATGTATGTATGTGTTGTTTATTTGAGTCTAAAGTAATTATTACGTAGTTTTGGGGCATGTGTCCTTTTGTTAACGTTCAGTTGTATGAGGGATAGTGGATGAGTTCACAGGATCAGTGACTATGTTCTGCTGCCATAAAATCATATATGCGCTATGCTACTGGGATATAATTCAATATTTAATACAGCGTGTTACGTTGATCATCTTTTTATCTGGGTATGGTGTATTGGTGGTAAGTCTATATGGAGTTACGTTGCAGGGGGTCAATTTAGCTCGATGATATATTTTTTGTTATATATATTGTATTGTAATCACTATAATGTATTTGCTATTAATTATCTAAAAAAGTGATTTATCGAAGAGAAAAGTAGAGGACCTTGAAATAAATTACTCACTCTATTGTTTTTATAAGGTAATATTGGTTGATATGGCTGTGGTACGCTCTAGCAGCGATGGTATATAAAACTATGGGTGTTACACTATGTCTGAGTTTGTGTATGTAGGTCTTACTTCGTAGATTCTGCGTCTGCACCCTCGCACGCGCGCTGTATAGGTATTCCTGTTTTTGTGTGTTGTGTTCTGTGGATATGGGTGTTTTTTGTGTTTTGGGGGTTGTCTGTGCTGTGTGTGTGTTTGGGTTTTTTGAGGTGTTAGGTGGACTGCAAGCTCACATTACATTGTCAGCGAGACAGAGATTAGGTAGTGGTCTGGAGGTTTTCGTCTCTGTCTTCAAGACTATAGTTCCGAGGGGAGAAGTGTATGAGAGAGCTTCTCTGTTATTAATGCTTGTCCATCTGAAATGTTGTGTGTGTTGTATGTTGTCTAAGGGCGGCGTTATGCTATTGATTGAAAACTACGGATGTTCCGTGTATTTGTGCCTGTTTGTCACTTTGTCTAGCGCAGTGTTCTTATCGAGGAATCTTCTTCAGGCTTCACGGTGTTTCAGAGACGACTATGTCGCGCGCGCCCTTGGAGATGCGAGGCGAAGGGGTCCGTGAAGTCCAGGAATGACGTGCTCGTTGCACTAGGCCAAATCACCAAGAAAGACAGCGCTCGCATATATCGGATTGAGGAAGACGGCACTCTTCCTGTGTTTTTGTGGGGTATTGCGCGATGGGCCACTCCTGAGTTGGAGTTGATGTTGGTACCAACGTCTTGTGCCTTGGCCTACCTCTACGGTCCAGCTGTGCTTCCGGGATGTGAAGCCAGTGGCTCCCAGCACGCACACACGGCTGGTGCAGCTGTTCCAGGGTTGTCAGGTAAAGAGCTGCCTTACTGCTGTATTGCTACACAGGTTCAAACTCTTCACGAGAACCTTAAGCTTGGTCTGGGCCGGTGTTTTGGAGTCCCAGGGTGTAGTTGTGGTTGCTGATGTGAGTGTGGAATATGTGT
>NW_023339762.1:14578457-14619034 GCF_004916995.1 Morone saxatilis | reverse complement strand
GAGCTGTGTGTGAGCTGTGTGTGTGCTGTCAGGTCTTCCAGGTCTTCCTCTGTTTGCCTGGTATGTCACTGGGCTTGAATCATCCAGAATCAGGAAGCAGCCCCCCTTATCCTCTGTTATTTGTCCAGTCATGATGATGATGATGAGTAGGATTACTGTGTATATGTCACTGAAACTGGCTCTTCTTCCTCTTTGATCTCACTGCTTAGGCATCTCCAGCTGAGCTGTCTGTGTTGGAGAGAGGCCTTGTTGTGTCCGATCCGCACTGGAAAGACATAGTGAAGGAGGAAAAGAGACACTGTTCTCACATCAAGAAGACATTTCAAGGGCAAGTGCTTGGATATGTCACACCTGTAAGTCATATCTAACCTGGCTGCTGTTCAGCGTTTGACAGCACTTTAACCACAGCATGGAAGAATAGGTTCAGTCTGTCTTAATGCAATACTCACCTGCCTGTATGTTCATTGGAAGATTTGGTCACTGCAGTTATTCTTCCTCTCAAAACTGACTGAAGCGGTATTTTACTTTGGAGCCAAATTAATCTCCCAAATCTTCCAATGTTTGTCTTTTTATTGCAAAATTCCCTGTTTGTGTTTCATCAGACTGCCCGAGTCAAATTTCTTACTAAAAAGACTGTAAATTAATAGAGCTGAAACTATTGATTAATCAGCAACTGATAATCATTTAATCATTCACTTCCTTCATACATTTTCTGGTTCCAGGTTCCCTACGGTAATGGTGGTGAATGTAAGATCAGTGGGTTATGAACTGGTTGTTCTGGGAAATTGTGATGAGCATTTCTCACATTTTCCAGATGTAAACAAAACAACTAATCGTTTAGGAAAATGACTATTCATTCATTACACCAGATTTCAGGGGGTGCTGCAGCCCCCTTAACACCCCCACTTCCAGCGCCCATGGGTACCACTTTAAGTGACCAATAAGTCATATGTACCATAGACATGTAGCTGTTGAATTAATACGGACTGGAACATTTTGAAACAATCTTTTAAGTGTTTTGTCTTTAAATTACATGTCGTATTTTTTCTGTCCTCCAGTGGAATTCCCACGGCTATGACATTGCCAAGACCTTTGGCTCTAAACTAACTTCAGTGTCTCCAGTGTGGCTTCAGCTCCGCCGACGAGGACCTGAAACCTTTGATGTTACTGGACTCCACGATCATGACCCAGGTAGAGGACTGACAGTCAAATGGAAAGTGTTTTGTAATCTTGACTAGTGACAAATGTACATAAAGGGGTCTTTTTTGTCTTCGCAGGCTGGGTCAAAGCTGTACGCAAGTCTAACAAAAAAGTCAGGATGGGTGAGCAGATGTCGTCCCTGCTGTTCACGACTCACAATGTGTGTCAGTGCCGGTGGTTTCAGATGAGACTCTATCATTTGTCATTTTAATTTCCTTTACCCTCAGTGCCTCGGCTGTTATTCGATGGCTGGTCTTACCAGGACTACATAAGCGTGATGGGGAGTGAAGATGAAATTGAAGAGCTGGGAAGTGAGCTGGTGGATGTCGCAAAGGTAAATAAGAGCTGCGTTTAACCCTAAAATCCCTCGCAAAGGGTTGTTGTGTTTGTCCTGCGTGTGTCTAATGAAGCTGTGGCCTTGCAGACTGAAGGTTTCGATGGTTTCACCTTGGAGCTGTGGAGCCAGCTGGGAGGGAACAAAAGAAAGTGAGTTAATCTGTTGACACATGTGCGTTATTACGCGGACCACCATTTCTTCATCTTAGATGATTCAAATACAAAATCTTCTCCGTACAGGGAGCTGGTCCATATGGTGAAACACATATGTGAGACTTTGAAGGCTAAAAGACTGGACTGCATTCTCGTCATTCCACCTGCTGTGACAAGGTGAATAAAACCACTATATCAGCTACTATAAATGCTAAAAACAAGTCACTGACAGTGGTGCTGACTCTCATTTTGGTTCTTTCCATTTCTATCACTACCAGTACGGGGCAGCCAGGTATGTTTGGCAGGGAGGAGTTTGAGCAGTTAGCCCCTGTGGTCGATGGTTTCAGCCTCATGACATACGACTACTCCAGCGGTGCCAGGTGAGTGTCACAGACAAGCGATGTCCATAGATTCATTGTGGTAGAAATGGTTTTAGGTTCACATTCACATTCACATTTAATGTTTTTTAATAGACCGGGCCCGAGCTCTCCGCTGCCCTGGGTGAGAGACTGTGTTCTCCAGCTTGCACCCACCACTCAGTGGAGGCAAAAGATCCTGCTTGGACTCAATTTGTATGGCCTCGATTTTGCAAGCCAGGGAACGGAGCCGATCCTGGGAGGAAGGTAAGAGAATGCTGTGACTCCTGCTGGAATACTTTACATTCACTTTTCAGCAAAACAAGTTATATACTGTATGTTAAACCAGCAGAACGAGTAATTTTTCTACCACACATTCTTTCTTGTTAAAACCTGGTGTCTGTATTACCCACAATGCAACTGCCAACAGTTTGGCTCAGGTGTGTTATGCTGGTGACAGCTAATGTTGCCTGTAGCCTCAAAAGTCTTTATACATTTTCTTTCACATATGCAGTAGTACAAGACATGTAAACAGACATTGGAGCTTAAAGTTCCCTTTTAAAGCTCCTGAAAACTTTAAAATATCTATTTCTCTATAACATCAAGTATTCATGACCAAAATACCAACAATTAAAGTTAAAGGATCAATGTGTAGGATTTAGCGGTTGCAGATTGCAACCATTTGAATATAGCTCAGCCTTGCAACTGTGTTGGAAAAACTACAGCGGCCTCAAGACTCACAAAAAATGGCCGGCCCTATCAAGAGCCAGTGTTTGTAGAAACATGGCTGTTCAACATGGACTCTGTAGAAGAGGACCTGCTCCCTCTGTAGATAAAAACGACTCATTCTAATGTAACGAAAACATATGATTCCTATATTCAGGTGATTATACACTAATGAAAACATAGCTATGAATATTATATTTAATTTCTGCCAATAAATCCTCCTAAATGTTACTCACTGGATCTCTGAAGGGGAAATGGTGTGGTTATGATTAGTGTTCCAAGTACATGATTCAACTAAGCCTGAAAGGAGCAACAACAAAGACAGAAATGTTTCATGAAATAACCAAAGTTTTTCTAAGTTTGCCAGAAAACTGTAAGTGTTGTGTTACACAGTAGCAAGAAGCTGAGAGAGGTCACAGTAAAAGGCTGATTGAGAAACCAGGTTTTTAGGGACTTTAACACTGTATTAAACTTGATTTCCTGCAGGTACATTGAGATTTTGCGAGAACACAAGCCAAAACATCTGTGGGATGAATATTCTGGAGAGCACTATTTCAGTTACAAGAGGTACTGATTTAATAACACTTTGAGTCAACAAATTATGGCTGAAATCTTAAACTTCCAACAGCAATCATTTAACAAGATCTTTTACATTAATTTCAGGAACAATGCTGTTAAACATGTGGTGTACTATCCATCATTGAAGGTAAGTCTTTCTCATATAATCACTTTAACAACAATTGCCTTTCACTTTAATAACTGATGTTTTCATGAGGTTTACTGGAGATTAACATTATTTAAATGATTTTACAGTCAATCTACCTAAGGATCTCCTTGGCTACTGAACTGGGAACAGGAATTTCCTTATGGGAATTAGGACAAGGACTGGACTATTTCTATGATCTCCTATGAGAGTTGGATAGTGAAGACTGTGAATCATCAGCACATGACTTTTTTTTGTTTTCCTGAACATGGTGCACCAAAAATTCAAGAGCTGTATGCAGGTATTATTTTTGTTTTTTAATTTCTGAGTAAGTGACAGGGAACTATGAAACAAGCCGTTGACAGGATTTAGTTAATAGTAAACTTGTTTGAGGATCATGATAGTCTTAGGGAATCTTGTCTACATGAACCAATCTGTGATTTGTTGATTAAAAACGATACTAGCTGCAGACATTAGGTACTTCAGTATGTTGGGAGAAAAAAAACAAATTGTACAGTTCAGTCAGAGTGCAGTAACACATCTCCATTCATCATCATTATGTGTATAAAGTTTAAATGAAGGGTTATATTCTTGTTCTGAGGCCTTCAAAGTTTACATGCCACAAACATCTGCAGCTTCTCTTCAGTCCAAACAGACATCTTCAGTTGATCTTTCTCTGGCTTTGAATATCCTCAAAACTGCATCTGCTCCTGACACAACAATGTTTCTCATCTCGCAGTTTTTTTTTTACATTTCAAATCAAGACATTTGATTGTGTGGAATTTTTATTATGTTTATGATAACAGCATTGACAAGTAATGACGTTGTATTTACAGTGTTGCCAAGCATCTGTTCTGACCCAGCATCTTCCAATATTTGTCTGAGATGAATGTTTGTTTAATTACATGAATATAAATGTGGAACAACTAAGCTGTTTAACTTCCTGATGTCAACATTTTCTATGTTTTACTTTGCACCACAGAGCAGGATGAGATTATTTACAGCGAGTGAGGTGGACTGCATATTCTGACCAGTTATTAGGTGTCTGTCAATGACTACGTGCACAGCATCTTCTTGACTTGCTGGAAAACAAAGAGATAAACACAAGAAGGTTTTAGTTTTTAAAAATGTTGATTACGTTTTTACCAAATTAGTATCTGCGCTCTGCAGGTCAACCCACCTGTGTATGACCCACCACTGTCTTTCACAAAGTCTTCCACGACCAAGGGCAGGTTGGCAAAGTCAGGCCTCCGCACCAGTTCAAACACTGACGGCTTTCAGCAAAAACAATTACAGTTGTTAAATACATTGAACACATGAAGATATATTTGTGTATACTACCTTCATGTTTACTTAAAGAAGACTAACCCCTGTTAAACTGTAGCCACTGAAGATCCAGCTCTGACCCTCAGTGGCACAACACAGCGCCGACACTCCTTGTCCCACTGCACAAACAGGCTCTGCACACAGAGAAACAAACAAGTCTCCACACTGGATGTATAAATCACATACTGACTGCTTGTAAAATTAGCCTCACACTCACTTTTATGAGAGACGAAGTGCGTAAGAATGCGGTGCAGAGAGCCGCTGTGTGCCAGGTCATTCAGCGCTCCGGGGCAGTCCGGGATGAGCAGCGCCTGGTATCGGGCACCTGGAAAGGGTCATCGAGACTCTTAACTGAGCAGAGTCCAACCAACAGCACACATAAAAAACGGCCAAATGGTTGTGCAATGAATATTCTCACCATCTATAGATTCAAGTTTGGCTGGGGTCGCGTAGGGTTTCACGTTGAAGTCCTGCACCCATCTAGCAGTGCTTTCATCGACTCCAGTAAAGTCTATTGTTTTCCCCTGCAGTTACAAAAAAAGCCAGTGCTGAGGTCACATAATGCTGCCAACTTTAGGTTAGATCTAAACATGAGTTTTATTTATATTCCAGCAGTGGTTTGCATTTTCCATCATTTCCCAGATGTCTGCATCCCAGCTGGAATAATAAAGTGTTCACTGATGGTTAAAATCACTACAAACAAGGCTTTGCTCTTCTACCTTCCTTCAGTTTATGGAAATACTGGATAAAATGTTTGTTTTAAAAGATTGTATAATGTCAATAATCAGTGTTTATGATCTGGCCAGCTAAACATCAGTTGCTTTAATAGTGAATTAAGTGCTTCATTAAGGTGGAACATAAAATAATAGACTACCGAATGGGTAGCTGCATTAGTTTTAGCGCATTTACTAATGATCCTTTCTGTCAGTCAGATAGCTACCTGTCTTTAAAGCGTGTGTTAGTACTCCTTTTTCCCATCTGACAGAATAAGATACCTCACTTTAACTGGTAGCTCTGCCTGAGAGAACAGCTCAGCTTGGTTTAGACCATCTGCTGCGCTGCAGACCTGTGCGAGATCAATCACCTTTTGAAGATCAAAAAAGTCAAAATACTCAAATGGACATTTGAACATCTGCAATTCCATCAGATCTGAACTGAACTTCAACCACTGCTGCAACTAACTACGAACCAGAAGTAAAGGAAGTAATCAGATCCTTAAAGGTATGTAAATATAAGCAGGAATATGTACCTAAAGTATTTAAAAGTAAGAGTACTCAATTCAGGAAAAATGGACCCTGTGACTGTTAAACTATATTATTATATAATTAATATTATCAGTTCTCGTACATTAATGTAAAAACAGGAATCAACTGATGCAGCTATTTTGTAAAGGACTGAAGCAAACTCATGATTACTCTCATTATACATTAATCTGCTCATCATTTTGTCCACTGATTGGGTTGCAAAAATTAAGAAATTAGGGAGAGATGCTGGTTTATTAAAAAATAACAAATTATTAAAATAAATGGAAAAGCAGGAAATCCTCAATTTGAGATGTTGCAATCATGACTTGTTTGGGATTTTTGCATGAAAAATGATGCAAACGATAATCAAAATATTGCATTTACTGTGTGATTCGTATCGATTAATCAACCAATAGTTTGAGCTGTACCTGTAATGTTGTAGTTTCATTAAAACAAAGCATTCACACGCAGATAGGAGGCTAAAACACTGCAGTAATATTTACTTTGTTGCGTGTTTTGCAACTATAAATGTAGTCTTACCCCGGGAGTGGCTGTCTGGAGATTAAACACAGGAGTACAAAGACTGAAGGACTGATGGAAAGACTTCGCTGACACTCCTGAAGGAACAAAACACAGTTAAACTGAGCTCACTGTAAACAAACTGTGGCTCGGTTGAGCTAGTTAGCTAGCAAGTGATGTTTGACCACAGCAAACAGGTTAATTTAAACAAGAACTAATCTCTAATTTATACAATGATGACCAAAGTAAACTCAATACTACACTGTCAGTGTGTAATTCATCGTTCACTAAATGAAACATAAACTGGTACCAACTGAAGGACCCACCTTGTGGAGAAGCACTCGCCACTATCAGACAGGTTGGTTTCGCAGACATTTCATTTACCTCTGTGATCCCTCCACATTAAACAGTTTAGCTTGTTTGAAATGAATACGAAGATAAATCAATGTGGGTGAAACCATAAAAAGGAGAAGTACTACAGGAGGAAGTGCTGTCAGCTGACAACAACATCCGCTGAAGGATTTCAGAATAAAAGTTAATTGTCAAAAGGGGGGAGATACAATATGTAAAATTCAATGGGAATAATAAATGGACATCGTTTTTATTTGTATTTCAACAAACAAAAAATATATAACTTTGGTAAACACTGTGGGATACATTAAAAAAACTAGATAAACCACAAGACCAACACTGATTACAAATGAAGCCACAGCATGCTCTTATTTCTCTGCTCTTTAAAATGTGTTTTTTGGTTACAGGTTCATCCACACATTATTATCTTAACATCACAGGGAAGACAATTAAAGCATATAATAGCTAATGCAGAAAAAGAGCACTGCTGCCCAGCAGCATTATAGTATCTGTAGTGTCTGTATTTTGAAAATCATCACCTCATTATTTGAATTGGCATCACAGCATCCAGAACTGTGTAAATAATTTGGGCATTAAAATATCTAATCATACATTTTACAATTCATTATTTGTGATATTAAAGACACTCAAAAATCAGTACGGATCTTCTTTCAAATTTTGATAAAGGCAGCAAGTAAACATCATCCCCACAAGCTGAAAGAAAAAGAAGACACAAGGGACTTGTTAGTTCCTCACTTCACACAGAAACAGAAACAACCATTGTTCACAGTTCAGCTGCTGGCATTTTGCTCAACATTAAAAGAGATGTTCATATTAACCTCTGTTTTGCCCCGTGGTTAGTACTTTACCTGTAGAAATGCAATCCCAATGCCCACTGCACCCAGAATATACAACTGACTCAGGATGAATTCTTCTAATTTCATAATGCAACCTCCCTGTGAGCAGGAGACGAGGAAAGGAAATTAAAATGTTGTTATAATTTATGTAATTTATTCAAAGCCAAATGGACACACACTCTACCTACTTCCACCTTGTAGATGTTGGAAGGATGGTCCCTGCGGCCGCAGAGGTCACTGGGAGTTTTACAGCAGCTGTCTGGTACGAGCCGCTCATTCCCCTGGATCCACACACTGTCTGTCCAGTCTGAGGAGTTGTGACTGCCACAACACTTAAACTGAGAGGGAGCCAGTGCAATGCACAAAAGACAGAAAGAAGACAACACAATGGTGACTGACACTCAGGCTAAAGGGGCAGAATGTCTGAGTTTCTGTCTGGCAGTTAGTTGCCTGTCGTACAGTGTCACTTACTCACCTCCTGCTGAAGTTTATCCACAGCCTGTGTGACGCTCTCCTCCCCCGGCTGCTGGTATTTCTGCTGCATAGTCACCTTCAGGTTCTGTGTGAGCTGATCATCCAGCTGTGAGACAGAAAAAGCATTTCATTGATTGCTCATAAAAAAAAAAGTGCAAATCTGCAAATCTCCTCCCATCAATAAAAATAGCCTCTGGTCAAGTTTATTTCCTTCCTTGTAACATTCCATTGTACCTGTGCAATGCCCACACATAACTCAAAACATATGAGCACAGATCCTCGGACCCCACCCAGTGCTGCACATTCTTTAAATGAATTTGCAAATAAGAATAGTTGTGTTGCCTGACTGACCAAGTGCAAAGAGTGAAAACAAACCATTTTATATCTAATCTGTTCGAGAAACAGCTTGATATAAAATGGAAACAGGTGGCAGCAGATTACCTGGTAGCAGAAAGGGAAACACTGGAGCAAGAAAAGGGGGGAAGAAAGAGAGGTGTGAGAAAGATGGAAAAACAGGACAAATGAAGAACATGCACAGAGAGGCATGCGGAGAGGATTTCACAACAGAGTGCAACAAATGAGGCATTTCATGGGAAATAAATAGAGGTAAATAGAAATAATGGAGAACAATGGAGTTTGAAACCATATTGAGTGATAATAAAGTGACAAAAATACACATCAAATACAAACAGAAAGAAAAAAAGTCAGATTTGTATTTGCTGCAGTGGGATTTAAACTACATGGTAGCTAAAAAACAAAAAGTATGAAGTACAATCAGTTGGTCATGCCAGTTCATGCTAGTTTATCAGGAAATATTTATATTTAAAATGAAATTATCTGTCCCTATGCTTTGGTCAAATGTATACAAACACAAGGTAAATCATTTCACCTCTTGGTAGGTAATGTAGGCCAGCACACCAGCAATGATCTCCAGCAGAAAAATACAGAGCAACAAGCACAAATACTGTAGGGGAGAGACAGGAAATACATGAAATAAACAAGAACACAGCTGGTTCAGATGGTGTGTCAGTGCATTTCTGTGCTAAAACATGACATTATGACGTTCAATGTGATTTTAGATATGATAGCATCAAAAGTATCTATGCATAACTAAAACTATAATATTCCAGAGAATAACAGATATAACTGTGGTGAAGGAAGTTATTCATTACAAAGGTTGTGTCAAATTTGGAAACAGACATAACGTCACAGAGCCTGTGCAGTTTTGCTTCTGTATTACATCCTCTCACTGCGTCTGTCTGTGTCTCTCACACACTCTTCAGTCCAAGCAGCCGCTTGTGATGCCCTTCATTCCTCTGGCATGAGCTGCACTCTAAATCTAAACTCTTAAAGACACACTCTGCGTGACTTAGTCTGTTATATCTGACAGTCATGTCATAATAAACTAAATGCAGGCAGACAAGGCAGAAGGTCACCAAAGATTAACTTTCAGTATGTAGAGGTTGTGTGTGTATAAACAGGAACTTAAAAGTGTCTGATTCATGAGGTTATTGCTTTGGTGGAGTGAACTACAACAACCAAGGTAAAAAAAATAAATAAATAAAGGCAGTGTTTTGTGTGTCTGATCCATTTTTACCACAATCAAAAGACTCTTCATCTCCTTCAGGGTGGCACAGCATCCGATTATCCCGGTCACTATCACAATGACCCCAGCAGCTATCAGAATGTAAGCTGAGGCTGAGTAGAAGCTGGAGTTCAATAAACTGATGTAGTCGCTCTTTTCCACCAGAGTCCACACTCCCACCGCCAGTACGGTCCCTCCTGCCAGCTGAAAGAACGTACCGGTATCAGCTCAACTCAGACCAGATGCTCATATCAAGAATGCAACACATAATTTGTAGCAGTTATAACATAACTCCTAAAATGTGACAGTGATGCAAACTAGACAACGCCTTATTCTCTCTTTCAGCCCCAGGAGACGTTCAGCTAAATTTGTTTTTGTTATCTTGAGGCACATAAATCCCAGCTTCATATCTTTGTGCATAGTGTGGAAACGCACATAGTAGATTATACAAGAGCTCATTGAATCTACTCTTAAACCCTTAAGTTAAGAAAAGGAAATGCAAAAAAAACTGAAAGTTGAAGTACAGACTATATGTAGTATTTGATTTTTCGCATAACTATTATAACTATTAGACACACTAAATAACATCATACATGTAGTTTAGAAGAAACTGTATGGAGTATAATATTTTGTATAAGGAATACGTTGTTTTTGCAACCATGAGAAACAATAGGAATTGTGTGAGATCAGTAAAGTAAAAGGAAAATCTTAATTGCAGAGAAATTCTGTGACATCTTAGGGAAAGCATAAGTTTAATGCCGTAAGTCAAAGTAATAATTATAACAGCACCCAATAGAGTTCTTAACTGAGGCTTTTGTTGTCTTAAATACGGAGAAAATCTTAACACTTCCTTGTTAACTTACCCAAAAAAAAATGTTGAAGAGAAGAAGTAGATATTTCAGACAAATTGTCCCACAGCTGTGTCTTTTCTCACCTTGAGCTTCCATTCTGAAATGAAAATGTATGTTAGTAAGAGAAATCCCTCTGGAGAAGATTAGATTGCACAGTTGACTCCCCACCTCGAGAATTAACACAAGATGCTCAGAGAACAGGTCATACCCTCCAACACTGAAGGTTTTTATCGCATGTCAGGAAGCTAAAGCCTATGGTGCTATATCTGATTAAGACTAGTCAGTTGCGGTATACATGTAGGAATTTCCTCTTTCAGTCAGCTTTAGTTCCACGTTTGGTGTGAAAAGCACGAACACATAAACTACAGAACAAATTAGCTTCCCTGACAACATTTGATCTTTTTTATATATCAACTTTGAGTAACATTACACAGTAGACCAGAAATGAGATGTGGTGTATTTCAAGTTTGCAAAAAAGTTGGTATAAGAGAGCAATGTGAAGAGCTCAAGGATGAAATCAAATATGTTGTGGGGAAAACATACTTAACTTGTGTCACATGTCATTCAGCAGACAGATATATGTGTCCCCCATCCAAGTAACTTAACCTGATCTTCTCACACTCCAGTGAAATACTGTTTTTAACTTTTAATGCTTTACTTTGTGAATAAGTCTGTTTTCATCCTGACTGGAACCGAACTTCCCCGTGCTTCTTTTCTAAGAAAAGTTATTACTCTGAGCATCATGAGAAATTGTGATTTTAGATTTTATATATCAGTGAACTTTTCACTTTACAAAGAAATAAACAAATCAAGACAGAGTAAAGGAACAATAACTATAAAATATATATATATAAAAAAACACATATGAAAAATGTAATGCTGTTTTCCAGCCTTAAGACAACTGCATACTCCATATAAGAAAATTGTCCAGCACAACAAAATCTCCCAATGGTCAGAATCAGAGTTATTTTTAACTCATTGTGTCATGGAAAAAACTGCTCTCCCTTTCCGCTGAGACTAAAATACTCCTACCTGATTTTAGATGGTGGGCCCTGAAGGATGTAGATTATCGGGGTAACGTCTTTCCAGATCCCACCAACCCCGGTGTCAACACACTGCTGTCCTTGAAGGTTAACTGCAACAGTGCAAGTTCTCAGTTGACACTCAGACCCGAGCCTCCTACCCAAGTGCCTGAGCGTCTGTCCTCTTTTGGCAGCAACAGGCAGCTCCACATGCTATGTAGAGTACATGGCTGCCCCCAGCTGGTTTCTCACGCATATGAGCTCCATTGCCATTGGAACAAATTGAAGATATTGATATTGAAGACTATGACAACAAAGGAGTCATCAAAAATATATTTAATTGGATGGATTATAAAGATACATAACAACATAGGAAAACATTAGATAGTGTTCAGTAAACTTGACTCAGTAAAAAGTGACTAGTCAACATCCCTCATAACTCCAGTCAACCATGGAGCTAATATCTTTCTTTTTCTGTTTATGTACAGCAGCGTCTTGTAGCGATGTTCTCAGTCAGTAAAAGTGCATCTTCACATTGTCGATCATGCTGGGACACTAACATCCTAAAAAGAAGAAAATCATTAAATCATTGTGCAGCAGAAACCACAACATGTGAGAATAAAAATTGTGATCCTACTGCCAGTTTATCAGTTACATGCCATATTAATGACAGTAGACTAAATGTGACAAATAGTGGTGAAACAATTAGTTGATTGTTGTTAGTTGCAGCCATTAAAACTGCAATACAATTCAACAGCACCACTAACAAAAGTCTCAAACAAAAATGAATCTACACCTCTAAAATCACTAAAACGTTCATGATGTTCATGATGTTGTTTTTGTAAATTAAGTGTATCAACAGATTGCCAACACAGCAGACACAAACATTTTAAAGGATCCAGATGATGTGAATTAAAGAAATAGTTTGCCATACCCGGCCAGATCAGTCATCACCTCGTCCATGTTACATCCAGTTTTGGCGCTGCACTCGTAAAACAAAGCTTGGTGCTGCTGTAAAAACCAGGAAGTTTAAAACATTTTATTTCATTTATTTCCAAACACAATATTCCTTCCCTAGCAGTCGCATTATGAGTAAATCACTGCAGAAAGTAGTTTGAATATTCAAATGTGACTCACCTCTGCTAGTCTCTGACCCTCCTCAGTTGTCACTTTTCTGCTGTGACTGTTGACTACCAGGTCCAGCTTGTTCGCCAGCAGCATCAGTACCGCACCTTCACACATCTTCTCCTGTGACAGACATACAGCAAGTTTAAATACACCTCTACTAGTGTTGAAAACAGAAGCAAAACAAAGGATATCAATGGTATAGAATGATTAATCATACCCATCATTCTGGTATTTTGAGATAAAGCACATCTGCAGGCAGGTTGTCAGTGTGGTTGCTGTGAAATGATGTCAGTACTCCTCCTTGTGTGTTTTGGGAAGTTGCCAAAAAAGTCTCATGCATCCTGCTATAAACCTAAATGTCCACCATCGTCTGTTCTAAATGTTTGCAAGTTCACGTTTCATCATAAATGAAACTCACTGGCTAGTGTTAAATATATATTATGTTATACTGTATAGAATAATGCAGTTAAATGACGTCTCTTCTGACATTCTGTACCCTGCTCTCCCTTTAAATACCAGTCACGTTCTGAAGCATAACCCAAGTATATTAGATTGTAATGTACATGACATAATGAAAATATATATAACTTTTCTTTGTTTGGATATTGTCATTATATATTGGCCATCATTCTCTAATTATTGGCATCGGTCACTGAAAAACCCATATTGGTTAACCACTTATCAATAGTAAGGAATGCTATTACGTTACCTACATTAACATTAGACAAAATATCCCAAAAAACAAAAAGATAAGGAGATTAATCACTTAGATGGCATTAGTGTCCTATTGCTCTGTATTGTCATTTACCTGCATGTGTATTCAAATTGAGACAAACTGTTTTGCATGTTTTTCCATCCAGCCATCTGTGACATCTCCACCTGCTCACCTTCACTGAGTCCATCCATCCTCTCACGGCGGTGAAGGAGGGGGAGTGAGTTAGGTCATACATGACGAGGATACTGTCAGCCTTACGGTAGTACTGCTCAGTGATGCTGCGAAACCTGAATAAAAAAAAGGAACAAAACACCCACAAAAAGCTCAATTTGTATTAATTGAAATACGTAAAGATACAACAAAATAAGCACATGGCAGGTAAACATGCGAATAAGCTGTCTGACCTCTCCTGTCCTGCAGTGTCCCAGAGCTGCAGGGTGATGGTGGTGGAGCCCAGCGTTAAAGTCTTCATCTGGAAATCTATACCTAGAAACAGCAAGGATTCATACTTTACTTAAAAATATATGTATACTCTGAGGAGCGTGTTATTCATAGTGATAAGAAGAGAGAAGCTTACCGACAGTAGCGCTGATATTACTGCAGAAGTGTCCTGTGCTGTAGTGCTGGATGAAGGAGGTCTTACCCACTCCTGAGTTACCCAGGAAAACCACCTTGAACACTCGCTGAGGACTGACAATTCTGCTCTAAAATTCAGGTAAAGTTACCAAACTTAACATTTTTATATCAGTGTCATGTCTTCTTATTCTCTACCAAAGACAAATATGTGCTCCATCATTGCTGTGCAGACCACAAAAGCCTCATCATGACACAGTATGCCTCCAGCTGTTGTGTTATAAAATGGATGGATTTGGGATTTAATGTTTTGGTAGATTTTGTATGTTCCCTACCTGATTTTGCATCTGTTCAACATTTTCACACCTGACTCTACATGACGGTTGCTGCCTGTTGGATGAATTTGTCACCTCTTTGACTTTGTCCTGCTCCAACTCATCAGATGAGCTCCACTGTCTTCAGAATCAATGAATACACACAAAATTAGTTGCTTCCTCTCAAGGCAATCTGCCTCACATTTCCAGAAAGATGATAAATGTGACTTAAGTCATACAAACCTTTTCAGTGGCTTGTCTTGCAGTAAGTAGTTACCTATGACTGACCCTTTCTTCTGCAAACTCTTTGTGACATTTGGAGTCTAAAAGGTTTTTGTAAGGCAGAAGAAATGAGTAGCATTAAGGTTTTTATAATATGCGGTTTATATAGTGTAAATATATGGGTGTGCTATGGTAAGTCTCTAAGGAATATTAAGTAACACTGGCTTCTCTGTGGAAACACAGACAGGCACAGGCAGAATATTTTATATGTTGTTGTTTTAAAAAAACAAGCATTCAGTCCAATAGTTACGTTTATTCTGCAAGAAGTTTAACATCGTAATCATTTACCAGCGATACACTTATTTGATTATAAATTATACGACAAAAATACAAGAAATGATATTCATTGTGCTCGGTTTCTTGAATGAATATTTTGAATTCAGTTAACATATGCCATATATTGATTTTGAAGCGGATGGGATAAAGGGGATCAGCACTCCTTTAAGAATTGTGACAAATGGTTTTATTAGTTTTATTACTAATAAAAAACTGACTCATTTCAGTTCACCTGCATAAATAAAGCTATGTACAGTATCATTAATATACATATAAAACACTCTTTCATTCAAGTTGACACAAGATAAATGTCTTTTCAACAAAATCCTTCACTTCACTGACCAAGAGAAAAAAAAAGACATTGCTGACATGGCAGAAAAATCTGAAACCGTGTCAGCGACATTAGGTTCAATCAATAACCAAATAATAACAGCTGCCCATATAAATAATCATTGTCTAGAGGATGGAATAAAGCACCACGCCATTCCAAGACTTAGCTTAGGTGGGATAAATCTTCTGTGCCCACGGGGTACAAAGGTCTTCACTGAGGTAATAATTTAATGGCAGATGAGGAAGGACAGAGTGTCTGTGACTAACCCTCTTCTGAGACTGTTGGGCATCTTTCTCATCGCGCAGCCTCTTGTTCATATCCCTGACACAAAGAGAAAAAAATCATTTACAACCAACATCACACAGTTTGATCCATGTTTAGAGTAAAAAGAAAGACATTTTTATCTACAAATTATGTCAGGAAATGTATTTTATCTTCACAACAAAAATAACTCGATTGAAACAGCAGCTGTTACCTCAAAAGCTCCAGTTGTCTTAAGAGACTATTCTTCTCTTTCTGCATGTTCCTCGAAACCTTCATCACATTACTACAGTGAAGCAAACAAAATATTGTTAAAGGACGAGTCAGGCGGTATTCCATATTTTTCTTATTGGCAACAAATCCCAAGAAAAAAACAAAACAATTTATTGATCCTTCTTAGTACTGCCTATGTAGGCGATATATCTTATTTCTTTGTGTAATAGACTATTAAAAACCTAATAAAACTAATTAAAAAACACATTAGAAAACAGTCCCAAACAAAAACACACACAATTTACTTCTGTCTGAGTGACGTTTGCTAAAAATTACAGTGTCCTTACACAGCTTTATTATTATTACGGCTTTATGTTATTACTTAACAACCTTTTTTTAATGAAAACTATATATTTGTGAGCTGTTTGTAAAGATTTATCTCTTCAGTCTGGACAAATGTGCCTTGGTCTGAGTGCCACAGGCAGGGTAGGGAAGTGACTGATTCATCTTTACGCTCAACTGAAAAAACAAGTCCAAATGATTGTTTACAATAATCTTATTGTGTCTCCATTTTAGTACTTTTGAACTTGTCTGACATGGAAAAGTTATGCATGGTTTTATTTGATCTCACATTAGCAATGGTCTTTCTGGTCTTGATCAAAAAACTCTTAACAGCCTGCAGCTAGTTTGACTGGAACTGGAACGAGAGATCATATGACTCCCATGTGTTTATTATTCTGTTACACGAACTCACTTTGTAATCAAATTACTAGAAAGAACATGTTTCAGTCGTGCTTCAAGGAGAGACAGTGTTTCATGACCCAATTTTTGATACATCTGTTGGGACATTTACGACATTTAGTATGTGCTGTTAGCCATTCACCTCTTTCTGGTCTCTTGTTCCTGGGTAGCGTCGTGCTGCAGCAGGCTGAGCTGACCCAGAGCGGCCTGCAGCTGCTCTCTGCTGCTCTCCACCTGCTCCTGTAACTGGGCGTTGAGGCTCCGCAGCTGCTGGTTCTGCTCCTTGATGTTTGCCTGTTCACAGCTCAGCTGCCGGATTTTGGTTTCCAGCTTAAGACAAAGACAGATCTTGTTGATTCACTCTAAGACTCTTCGCACGCTTCAGAAATAACATTAGTGTTGTTTGGACACCTACCTCTTTCTGTTTGATCAGTGTATTCTCCAACTCATGCTCACGAATCTTTAGCTCCTCCTCAAGTTTCCGCCCTCTCTGCTTCTGTTTAATACTGTCCTTGATTTCCCAATAAATTCATTAAATGCTATTATAATGAACACTTTTGATGAATGGCACAAAATCTGGACTAAACAGCACGCATCTGTACCTGAGCCAGGCGCTTCTCTCTCTCCTCTCGGATTTGGCTTTCCATTTCTTCATATATGGACCTAATAACCTGATCATGTTCGCTCTCCCGTCTAGAACAGAGAAAATCTCATGAAAAAAAAACTCAGAGTAAAAGAACACAATTACTCTATATTGTGTTTCACATGCAGGGGACATTGGGAGGAAGATGGGACCTGCGTAGAGCTTGTTCAAGACTATCTCTCTCTCTGATGGAGTCCTGTAAATGGGACACTGCTTGGATCAGCACGCCTTCGAGGGCGTCGACCAGCTCTGGTCTGTCTCGCTGGAGGTCACACCACAGAGAGCTTAACTCCAGCTGACTGACACACAACACGACACAACACACAGCTGTTAAAGTCATCTTAACAGCACAACGTCACTTACTTACATTACAAAAAGATAAAACTGACAAACTGTATACATACAGGAGTGGTAAGGCTCGACTCAACTCTACTCGCTATTAGATATACATTCAGTTTATTAGGTACGCCTAGCTAAAACTGCAATAAATCCTACATTTATGAAAGCTTTGATGTTTAGTGTAAGTCGAAACTGTTGATGTTGATTCAACTTTATGGTAACTTTGGAGGTTGTGGTGCTGTTAAATTGTATTGCGTTGTTCTGGCGGGTGTTTCCACTATTTTGTTCAGGCTAAATAACAGAAACACCTCAGTATTAACCTGCATCAGTTTGAATACTTAGGTGTACCTAATAAACTGCCGACTGAGTGTAGATCTATATATGCTACTGTAGAAGAACTGGATGGCAATTCATTTGTGCCAGTGATCTTACTCTTTGAAGAGTTTGTCAGCACCCAGCTCCATCAGTATGTTTACAAATCGAACTGCAGTGGGGTCTTGGGCCCAGTACGTCCGGTCCATATCCTCTTCTGCTTCATCTTGACTCAGCTCGGTTGTGTCCTCCAGCCCCACAAACTCACCTGCACCACAGACAGAGAGGGTTTGGTTTAAAAGTGGATGACAGAGCAGTAGTTTTCCCCACAGATGACACAGGGAAGAGTGCTCTCAAATTACAAATAAACACTACACTCACCAAGTCCTGTGTTGAACTCAACGGGAGTAAGGAATCCGTTGCTCCGTCGGTCCAGACTCTCAAACACCGTCTCCAGCTGTTCAGGGGAAAGCGGCAACTCCCCCTGGAGCCTCTGACCACAAGAAGATGGAAAGTTCAAACTCCATAAATCGACCTAAATGTTGTTACTCCACCACATCAGCTGCTCACCTGCATATCCCGCTTAGTGATGAAACCTTTCCCCTCTTTGTCACACAGCACAAACAGCTCCTTGGCCTTGCTCATGGTCTCTGCCTGAGGGCTGCCCGGCACCACCTCTCTGGGTGAAGCCAGCTGACTGCGTCCCCGGGTTGGCGTGGGGCTCCCAGCTGGTAGGGCCCGCGGTTTGGGGCTCACCGGTAAGGCCTCACCTCTGCCTTGACCCACCAGCACTTCCCCATCATTCAGCCACTTAGACATTACTGCAGGGATGAGTAGAGAACTGGTGTCTATCATTAAACACAGGCTGACTTCATAGTTTGACATCTGATATTGAATGTTTCACCTTGTCCAGGAGACATGAGAAGCAGAGCTGAAACGATTTGTCGTCTAGTTCATCAACAAAAACAATCTGTAACTATTTTTATAATTAATGAATCAATGAGTCACTTTCAACCAGAAATAGTGGAGATAACGGCTTCTCAGTGAGTTAACTATATCATTGTAAACTGAATGTCAAAACCCCCCAAAGATATTTAAAGAAGTCACCACAGACTGTAGCCGCAAGTCTCTAAATGAAATACTTAGGCTGCACTACTGGTCATTTTTTATTAGCAGTTCATTAGTCAATAACTTTTTCGATTATTAGATTAGTTATTAGTTGTTTGGTCAGTAAAATGTCAGAAAATGCCCAAGGTGACGTCCTTAAATGTCACAACCCAAAGATATTTAGTTTATTGTCATTGAGGACAAAATAAACTAGAAAATATTCACACCTGAGGAGCTGAAATCTGAGAATTTGAAAAAAAAAAAATCTTAGAAAATGAATTAAAAACTATTAATTAATTATGAAAATACCTGCTGATTAATTTAATAGTTGACAACTGACCAATCAATCAATCGACTGACTACTCGTTGCAGTTCTAATTTCAACAGAACTAAAGTTATTTACTAATCCATCAGATACCATCAGTTTAATGTGTAATCAGAGACATTTACTTCCTTGACGACCCAGAAAGCATTAAAAAAAGACACTTGTTGGATGTTCTCACTTCTTGCTGCGAGATATTGGGAGAAGCTGAACATACAGGTCCTCCCATGTCAAACATGAGATGCAGAGCAAACTAAGCTGTGACTGCACACATTATCTCCAGCTGCTGTCACCAGGTGTCAGATATGTCTACACGCAATAGGATTGTTGAGGTATCCAACATGACGGCATGTTGTTTTCTATTTCTATCTATTTCTATGAAAAACGTTAATGTGTCCGAGGAAGGGGAAAACAGAAACTCCAGTAAACTTCTATAAATGCTAGTCGAGTGCACGGCTGCGCACCAGGATGTGTAGAGGGTAAAAAACAGGATGGTGTCATGTGAGAAGATTTAATGTGTACTCTAAGGGGAGGGCAGATTGTCAGGGCAGAGGAGATGCAAATAAAACATTTGCAGTTGTTTGCATTGTCAGAAATACCACAACTGCAAACAGATTTTACTCTTAGGAACTACAGGGAAACATGCGTCAGTGTCTCCGTGAACAGTCATAAAACAGTGATTTATGGCTGATTGGATGGCATTTCCCTTACACGGGAAAAACATATCAACATAAATCATAAACAGTGTCATTTAAATATAATTTTAAATGTTTGAAAATGTAAAGAAAGATATTTCTGGAGGTCATCTTAAGCTAGGTACACACTGAATTGAAACCTGCATCACTGTTAAATGAAATATAATCTCTCCTTCCTATCTCTCCAGCCCTGCTATCTATGAGGCCATAAAACCAATACATAAACATTTACTCAAAATGACAAGTAAAGCATCTTGTTGATGATCTACGGAGATTAAAACTTCTTTATGCCACTAGAGATAGGCTGGTATTCCTGATATAAAAAAAAGGCTTATGTACACATCAGATGTTAAGGATTTTGTATGTCAAACTAGACTCCCAATAAGCCAACAGCCACACCAAAGGTCAAATAGACTTACACACCTTACACACTATTTAGCAAGGTCGGTGTGTGGCGCAAGGTGGAGTTCAGCACATACAGAGAAAGTGACTACACCTAATTAAGTAGTTTACAACATGTTTAGGCTTCAAAAACAGTCAGTCAAACACACTTTCTGTGACAAATGTCAACATAAGAGCACACTCACTGGGTTCACTAAGAACATATGTTGCTTAAAAAAAACCCACTCACTGACAGCTCTGATGATTAAACCGCATCGAAACACACAATATGGTAGTGAAATGCAGATTAATGTTTGCGACGGTGGCGAAAAAGTTTGACTAAAACTCAGCAAGGCAACAACGCCGTGAATGAAACAGCTCGACAGTTACATGCGACCAATTGTAGAGCAGCCGAGGTGAACCAAAACCCAAGAGAGTGAAGACATGCACATTTATTTATTATTAAACAAGAACCACACAGCACAGCAGTTATCGGTTGTTAACACACCACAGCAACGAGAGGAGTGGACACAAAGGCGTAATATTTCTAGAAAAACGACTTAACATTACTGTGTTTTAACATGAATTCAGCCAAGTAGTAGAGACCTCGACTACTCACCTACAGTCACCGGACGACGGCGTCCACTAACGTTACCTCAGTCACCTCACGTTACTTCAGTGTCTTACCGGATCGAGCCGCTGGGGGGCAGTGACGACCGCGCGCTGTCTCGAGACTACCGTAATGTTCGATGTAGAGCGCGAAAACAAAGCCACGTCCGCACAAATGTTTACTTATTGTTTCCACTTCACTGCAGAAGATGTTGTTTTTTCCCCCCGGTATCATTTATGCATTTGCAGATTCGTTGCAAGCAATATAACAACAGAGCGTACCGTACTCCCTATTGTTTTTGGCAACATTGTTTTTGAGGGATATTCCGAGGAACCTATACGTCCGTTATTACGGTAAAAAGTGGCGTTACCATGGAATTTACGGAAATACATACGTTACCGCTGAAAAGCAGCAGTGGACTCTCCAAGTGGGCGGCTTTGTTTGTAGATGAAAGTAGGAATAACGTGATTTAGTGCTTCTTCTTGGCTCTGGGTGACTTATTTTCACTCTCCGCCTGTTTTACCGGTAAGTGGGTTGTTTAAAATAAGCGTTCTTCAAACATTATTGTGAGAGTTTAACACAATGCGTGTCTGGAGGGAGTTTAAATCTGAGCTGTGCCAGTGCCACCCGAGTGATCTGTTGTGGAAATAAGATTGTGAAACAGTCCGTGGTAATTCTATTATCCGTCTCCCAGATTATCTTCAGCCATCACATAACGTTAGGCTACCGTCCTGGAGGCAGATTAGGTGCGTAAAAAAGAAATGTGCAACCAGAACCGAACAAACAAAAACACGAGGTGTCCGTGGAGGTGAAATCAGTCTTTAGTCCGAGACTTTTAGGGTCCATGTGTAGGTTTAATTTAGCTGTCTGTTACATCCACCTTCATCCGCACTGGAAGATGGCTACAAGGTAAAATATATAAGATATGGTTCAGCTTTCCTCTTCTTTCCTCTCAGGAAATGCAGCAGACCAGCTGGAGACTTCCCACACCAACTAGTTCAACTTGCAGGATATGAAGAGATATCTCAAACATCTAATCTGATATCTGGGACCGCCTGCAATCATCGTCAGGATGCTCTTTTCCCCTGAGGACAATGTTTCTGAGCAGAGGAGCAACCCGGAGTAAAGAAAACCTGAAGCAATAAAACATTTAGAGAGAAATCAAACCAGTTTCTGACTATGTGAATGGACGAGTTGTGAAGTCTGAAGTGTCTGTCTGCTTCTAGACCTCTGCAGTGTTTTTGTACTTAAGTATGTAAAGGGTGAATCTACATCAACAGACCACCTGCGTTTTGCAAGTGTGAAGAAAAAGCAGCTGGAAGCAAGGAGGTGAACAGACTGTGAAGCTCGGTGGTCTGCAGGATCGACCCCTGAAGATGCTCCAGACCAGTAACTACTCTCTGGTGCTGCTGATCCAGCTGACACTGTTGACCTATGACCTCTTCGTCAACTCCTTCAGTGAACTCCTGAGAGGAGCGCCTGTCATCCAACTAGTGCTTTTCATGTAAGTCACTAAACTACTAGATTTGCTTTCTTCTTTTCATATAATTATCATTTATATATATTTGATATCATATAATTGAATTTTCTCAGCTTATTCTTAATATTCTATAAATGTAATGACAAACCACTTACCAACCATTAAACATCCATTAGATTAATCAAGAATGAAATGATAATTAGTTGTGACTTTCATTTGCCAGAGATTGACTAAAACTAAATATGTTTAAGGCTGAAAATAGCAGTAATGTATGTGTAATAAACAAATCCCTTAATAAAATAGCAGCCAATCAGACGTTTACATTATTCAGATGCTTACGAGCAATTTAACTTTACTTATGTAAATACTGATAAATAATATACAATAGTGATAATAATATATATATATATCAGTCTTACACAGTGTCCTCTCTTCCATTGGTCAAATCGTGTGCACATGTTTTTGCTGCATTGATCAGTAATTGAAGGCACACACTGCTCACTCCATCAGAAACCAGTTTTTTTTTTTTTATAAATAAACCAGTACAATCTGTGTCTACAGCATCCAGGACATCGCCATCCTGTTCAACGTGATCATCATTCTGCTGATGATGTTCAACACCTACGTGTTCCAGGTCGGCCTGGTGTCCCTGCTGCTGGAGAGATTCAGGGCTCTGCTGATGTTCTCTGCTCTTTATCTGACCCTCAGCATCTGCTTCCACTGCTGGGTGCTGGTACGCTTCGTCACACCATCAGACACCCACATGTCAAACTCAATTTAACACGTGTCCAAGTGAAATATTGATGAAACATTTCTACTTTCTTTAATCAGAGTAACTGCGCAATTTTGATCCATACAAGTGTTTCCTTTTTTTCCAGAACCTCAGATGGCTCGAGTCAAACCGGTTTGTTTGGACAGATGGTCTTCAAGCTCTTTTTGTTTTCCAGAGAACAGGTAGATTAATCCAGAGGTACATTTTCCATCACGACTAATCTAGTTTCTGTAGTCTCTGTGGTCTTTGAGTAACGGCTTCTTTCTGTCGGCAGCTGCAGTTTTGTATTACTACTTATACAAACGCACAGCAGAGTATATGGGAGACCCGAGGCTGTATGAGGACTCTCTGTGGCTGCGAGACGCCTTTGCCAGAGCTCGTCAGTGAAGAGGGGACAGTTTTGTGGACATCATCATCATCAGCTATTGTGAATTTGGGATTTTATTTTCACATTTAAAAAAAAAAAGTTTACACTATTCAACATTTAGGACAAAGCATTTGGCTGATGTTGAACACTGGTGGAACTCACTAACAGGTAAAGAGGATGACGAGAAGTCTCAACCACAGTTTTGTGTTTACTGGCTTCTGGTAGCCAAGAGGGCAGGCAGTTAAATGGTTTACAGTGGTAGGTAAGCCAACCATGGCATGTGTAGTATTGTATTAATCAGGCTTGTGTCTGTTAATCTATGTGGCCTTTGTAAATCAATTTGTGTTGCACACTGAATGAAAGAATGTCAAACGTTTAGAGAAGGACAGTTGTAGATGCAGGTATCACCTCCCTTGGCAAGTCTGTTTTGATCTGTACTAATCTACCATTTGTAGAACACATAGTAGTAGCTCCGCTGGAAAAGGTATTTTATTCCCCCACAAAGGAAGAAGCCTGTTGGTTTTGCCTTATGTAAGGTAAGTATGTGCTGTGTACACCAGCCAATTTATATGTGAATCCAGTTGTCTTTGAGTGGGGATCTTTTAATCGTGTTCCTGCTGTTTTTATTAAATCCTTCTCTAATCCTGGTGTAATCCTTCATCACTGGAGTAGTCAGTATTATCCTGGAGACAAGGTGAAACAGACTGCTCTATTTTTAACACAAAGATTAATCAGGGATTGAGGTTTTAGGCGCAACTAGTGAAACGCATCTTAAATAACCTTCTAATCTCAAGCAACCAACAGGTTAAGTTGCAGTGAACTTCTGGTCTCATCTCATTAAAATTGTTAATCAACATTTTATATATAAAATCTGTGATTTTATGGAGATCTATGAACTATCGCAATCACTGCAGGTATCAGTTTCAACAAAGAAAGACACCAAAAATTGTACAAATCCCCTTTACTTGTGAAAAGAAAACAAAATCAGAAAACCAGAATATTGTCAGTGCAGTCCAATTAAATCCAGTTGGTGCTGTGTGTGATGTCCTTGGTTCCACTGGAATGTGTCATTCTTTTGAATCAGTCACCCGAAAACTGCAGGAAACAAGAGGGAGGGGGAACAAAGTTGACCACTCAAAACTGCTTCAGTGATTAAAAATATAAAGTATAAGACTTTTAAGAAGATTTGATTGTACCTTCATACATAGATGCCAACCCAGAGTAGTAGGAACAGCACACCGAAGCCCATGAAAAGCGAAGCCACGAGGGAGATGAGCAGCTCCTTGTAGACGTCCCTTGTGTATTTTGTTGACGTCACCTCATAGCTGATGAAAAGTTAAGGGTTAATTCATAAAAAAAAAAAAATGTACAGCCAAGTTCGGTGCTCTTTGCCATGTCTAATCCCTCCTGCTGTTTCCATTTCGATCAATGATTGTGCCTTTAAACTGTTTACGTCCATCAGCATTACTGCAATATGATGTGAAAGTCTCAACCTTGTGTCTAAAAAATGTTTCTGAGAGGAAGTGAACTTTGTAAATGTGTTGTGGTGTTAGGATAACCATTTCTGTATGGATGAATAAATGTGGTTAATATTTCTTCTGTTTAGCCAAAATTAGCTACCACACTGTTTGAAGATACAACAACTGATAGTGAACACAAAAACTATCTATTATAATCCCTTAGTGCACAGGAAAACACCCATCCTCTCTGACATGTTCCATAGGTCAAAGTTGAAGCAGGATGTACTTTATTTTCTCTTCCAGCTACATACAGCGAAAAAATTTAAAACTCAAGTGCGAGAATCAGATTGCTTCTTTTCCAATCATACTTCTGTTTAGAGATGCTCCAAATGTCAGTCATTTACTTAGTGATTAGTTTTATTATTGATTAAAATCATGGCCTGAACTATAAAAATAATTGTAATAAATGTATAATTTAGATGCCACAGTTTATTCAAAAGGAGTGGAAAGCAGCAGGTGGCTTTATATAAAGTAGTTTTTTAATCTAAAACATATAGTATGGGTTGTTTACTGTGCTGTATGATAACTTGTGCCATTGGAAGAAGTGGCAAACCAATGACAAGTGAAGCCAGCAGTAATGTAAAGCTAACTTTGCTCTGATACGATGCTTAAAACCTCTTGTGTGATCTTACTGTAGCGTTTCATTCTGCAGTAGCCTCACGGTTTCTGTTATAACCCATTCTCTCATATTAACCACACACACAGTGCACTGTAGAGCAAGAGGTGGAAAGGATACACGAAGAACCAGGCAGTGAAGAACATGCCGATGGCCAGCAGGACGACAGTGAGGTGGGGGAACACAGCCGGGTTCACCGGACTGGTGTATCTGGTCATAGCCTCGAGTTCCTGCAGCCACAGTGAAGAGAGAGTGGATACAAGCAGGTTAGACAAGCTGTCTGTATCCCCCCCCCGACCACCAATCTCTACTTTAACCCCATACCATAAAGTGCCGAGCATATAGCGTTTGGTTAATGTTACAAAAACTACATTAAAAGGCAAAAAACATCGCCTGATTTTGTTTGAATAGAGCGATTCAATCGATGAACCTGACATGAGAGGCTAGCGTCCCTCTGCATCGACAGCTCAATAAAATATCATTTCACACACAAAGCGCATCATTATCGCGGTGAAACTGCGACCAACGTGCACTGATAAACGACATGTCATTGTATATTACAGTTTAACTTGTCTAAACTAGATAAAGAGGAGTCATTGTACCATTTTGTAATGAAGCGGAGCTCCTTTTCCTGCGATCCAAGATGAAAAGGCCACGTACTGACTAGCTCTTCCTGGTTTCTTCGTGACGTGATGACGTGCAGTTGACGTTGGACGAGGGACATTTTGTACCCTCAGTTCGGTCTGTCAGGATCCTCTTCCTCACAGGCTGCGTACTAATCTCACGTCTTTCTCCTAGACTGTGAAGCACATTCATATGTTTAAACTCTTCCATTGTCTTGTCGTTGTCATTTTCTTTTTAAAACTTGTGTTGCGGTGATGGGAAATGTGATACCGGAGAGACCAAATTCAGGGCCTAAAGTTTATCTCTCTTCCTTCCTTCACAATGTTCGGCTGCCATCTAATGGACATCATTTGTTTTCAGCTAAAGCAGTTGGACAATCAAACAACAGAAAATTAAATCACAAATTTATTTACTACATGCATTCATAGTATTACAGCATATTTTTGATAAAACGCTTTTAAAATGTAATAATAAAATGGGCTTAGAGAAAGTAGTGATATTAAAGTACTTAGCCAGTTTTAGTGTTATGGCATTTTCTCATAACAAATTGGGGTAGAATCAGAAATATGTGTGTTTGTGTGTGTGTGTGTGTGTGTGTGTGTGTGTGTCTTTACATGCTTATCAATAGTTTCTGGGCTCATTAGCTAAACGTTAATATATTATTGATAATGCAACAACCAAAAAAAGTATCAACTATAAAAACAATATGATAAAACACATCGGATAAAAAGGAGCATTGGTAGTAACAAAATGAAGCTATACAGTTACATGTAATGCATATACCAGTAAATGAACAGTCTGGTGCACTGGATAGAGCAAAAGCAGTTCATATATACAGTGCAAAAAGTGCTACAGTGGTTTCATTATGATAGCTGGTGCATTATAAATAAGCTAATATAGTACACTATACCCACTGAAGTCATAATAATTATACTGAAAGCATTGTATAGTGTCTTCATATTATGACAGATAAACGTTTGTCTGATGGCACTTCTTCCTATTTAATATTGATTTTGCATTTGAGATACACTATTGTGTTTTTTTCTTTCTGAACACAGACACGTGGAATATGGATTTAAAAACAAATGTTAAAAACAAAAGCAACAATAGCATGGTGGTGAGAATAAGTGGAGAACGCCTTTAAAACAAGAAAGGATAATAGAAAACATTAACAATTCAGTTATATTAAAAGTGTTATCAGGGCATATTCCTACTTGTAAAGGCACAGAAAAATATTCAAAACATCCAGAGAAATACATGAAAGAGTCCAGTGTATAATAATCAATTTTTATCTCTTGAGTGCGAGTAAATAAATGCAACTCCTTCTCAGCTTTATGATCGAGCCATTAAAATGGAATTTCCAAAGCTGAAGCAGCATTTGAGTTGCCTCTGAGCTGAGATGTATCATTTTAGAGAAATGATTGGGCATGCACCTGACATGATATATGCCATTAATTGCCTTTACCAGCATTCTGTCCAGTTAGCAAAATACAGTGTAAGCTTTTCCAGTGTTTCCTGAAATCTTGTCAGAGCTGGCATTTCCACGATCAGATGCTAAAAGCTGTCAGTGTTCCTACATGTTCGTTTCCAGTGATTTGTTTACCTATCCAGTCTCATTGCGTGTCATCCAGTGAATCTGCTGACATGTATATGCCTTGATTTACGAAAACGATAATAAGGATTTTTGTGTAATACTATAATATGAATAAACATATAATGGAACAATTTGATGTTTCATTCAATGTCATAATTGAGATAAGTATACTGCAGAGTGTTTCCCGCTCTATACAGTGTTTTCAATGTTAGATGCTGCATGAGGAGACGGCAGACAGTCAGTCAACTTCAGCAGCCTCAAACACAATGCTCCACTGTAGAGACCCAGGATTTGCCAGTGTGCACTACTGAGGTATATTTCCAGTGCAAGTTGCAACCATTCACTGAGGCCTTCAGCAGAAGCCAATGATCTTCTCTCCAGTGTATAAAATCTACTGAAAAGTGTTTTTGTTTTCACTTGACACTGGTTTCAGTGTACATACATTGCATTATACAAAATGTGTGTAGTGTCATCTACAGTATCTTAGCCTGGACTTCATTAAGAAACTTGAATTATGGCTTATAATAAGTATGGAAAACATAGTGATCAGTAATTAAGTGAGTTATAAACTCATGGATGTTACATACATAGTGGCAGTTAACAGTGACACAACACAATTGTAAATTACAGTGATCTAAAACATTAAAACATGATAGACAAACAAAAAAACCTTGAACAGTGTTTGAAATTCCAGTGATCACAGCAAAAAGAGATGTCTTAATGCATATACATATGGAGGGGATTACAGTGGGGACAGTGGTATATAGTTTGTTCTGTATGAATATCTTTAAAAATAATGTACAGTATTGAGACAAAACACAATCCCATCAAAACAGCGTACAAATAGAACCACAAAGGAAACACGTGGTGTATTGTAAAGGCACTGGGACACATCGTCTTCCTTCTCACACACAGCTGCTTTGAATGAGAAAATGGTAGTCAGAGTATGATGAGGCTTCTCCTTCAGTGGCACAACTCACTTCACTCTGTCATTGAAAAGCATAAGGAGATACAAATCATTCATCAGTCTCAAAAACACAATAAATGGATCAAACAACCACACAGAGGAACCACGTCTACAGCGTCTCAAATCCTCTCATATTTTGTTTACTCACAGACAGGGAGACACGAAAGTGATAGGTGATGTCCTGGAAAGACAACACAGGCACTGACCACAGGTGATGAGTCCCCTTAAAGAAAAGTATAAAGAATATAATGAGTCGGTGAAATGGTAATTTGCAGTAAGTCGCCCTTGGAGAAGCAAGTTCTAAATTAATAATAATGATAGTTTGACATCGAAAATGACAAAAAAAGAAAATAAGTTTTGATTATATGATGGATCACGATGAAGTACATTATTATGTACCTTTGTTGATGTACTCTCTCCACCGTATAGCTCTGTCTCTGTGTGGTTGGGGCATAAACGTCCCTTGGTGGCTCCACATTGTCGTACCCACACGCCGTTCGTGGACCTGTAATGAATTAAATATGTCTTATGTCTCCTGTGTAGATATACAATTAAAATTAGTTTTTTTTAGTTGCATGGATAACGATTTGTTTTATGGATCTGTCATTTCCTAACAAATTTCTTAGAATTTCATGTTTTACATAGCTTCAGTGGTAGTTGTAGTTTCAAGACGCTGTATCTGCAAAAATGTTTGTGTGTGGGGTTCTGTGCATGTCCCTGAGACTAGCAATTAACTACAATTGATTAATTGGAAGTGTACCAATTAAAGCCTGTGTCTATTTCACTGATGATCAGTGCCATATTACATGGTTCTTCACAGGAAAATTCTAAGGAAATTATTAGGAATTTACATAACGTTACGTTATGTAAAACAAAGCATTACCATTTTGCATGTGCAGTTATGTAAATAGTGTGATGTTTTCATACTCACGTCATGTGCAAAGTGATTTGTGAGATGGAGGAATTTCTGTTTCCATGGAGTGATACTGTGTAACTAGAGTCAACATAGAGGAAAAATAGCATCAAGCCAAGACCTGAATGCAAATTGTAAGAGGCGAACATCAACTAGTGACATTTTTTAGTATAGTATACCTGCAGCTCTCAGGTGTTGCGCAACTTTGTGCTGTGATCTCTTGGTTTGTCTCCACGATATGTAGACTAGTCAGAGAGGGAGCTGACCTTCCTCCTGCAAAAGTAAGAAAAGCTGCACTATGAGCACTATACCCATCGCATTCCATTGTACAGTATGAAGATAAGCTTTGTTTGCTGTTGTCAAACAAATGGCTTTACTGTGTTTGCATACTTCATATTATGTGTGTGAAGAAAGTGCCGTGTCTGGGCTGTGTTTGTAGATTTACCCTTTGTGTATAGGCTGCGTTGTCTGCGTGATGCTGGCTGCTGACCCACAGGCAGACGGTTGGTAGCTCCCACTCCATCCAGGTCTGCTGGTCTTTTGGACTTGGCAAAGTACAAAGGTGCTGAGGTGTGACTCAGACGGTTTCTAAAGCGGCCTTCTTTGTCCATTGGTCTGGACTTGGCCTTCTTAATTATAGTGCTTGGAGTGGGAACCAGGCTGCCCAAATCTAGAGAAAGAAGATAATTAATCTGCGCTGAAGACAAATGTATACTACAGGAGAACATCTCATATTTGCTTACTTACCTGGTGTGGACTGGTTGTTACTCAATGTCAAAACTGTAGCTGATTGGTTGTTTATGGCTGTAGTTGAACAGCAAGCTGGATAATTTGTGGGAGAAAAGAGAGAAAAGGATCAGATCTGAGTAAAATATATTCAGTATGTCCTGAGTGAGCATGTCACTTGCTGTGCATTTTAAAAAACACCAAATTTAATTCTCCACTCACCTGGTGCAGGGGTGGTGGATGGTGGAGTATATGGACTCTTACGTGAGGATCCAAGGGCAGCTCTGGACCTGCACCAATCAGATAGCAGTACAGTAGGTCAAGAGCATGCTTTAGCTAAATGATATGTTTAAAACTCAATTAATTTTAGGGTGTTTAGATACGTGACTCATGATCTCCTTTCAGACAGGACAAAAGAAACACCCAACTAAGCAATCACAGATAAGACTGAAAGAGTAGATCAGAAAATTAACTAAGCATCAAGAAAGGCAGGTGTTGAAAGCATACCATGGGCAGACAGGTGGACAGAAAGTTACAGTGGCAGTAAAGATGGGCATCCAAGAGATGTAGAGAACACAGGAAGGAACATAGCTACAGAAAGAAGGAACAGATTATATAGAGAGACATTAATGAAGAAGGGGAAAAATGATTTTTTTCACTAAAAAGCTTAAGTGTCTGTCTCCCTCAAAAGCACATACCCGTCTTTCTCTGTGACGTCTCCTCTATGGTGAAGAGTCAACACATACAAGACGGACATGGAAATTACACTGTTGGCGGGGAAAAAAGATGCAATTCATCATTACGATGTCACCATGTACACAGATGAAGCTGATTTTGTATTTACCCACCACTCCCTCCCCAAGCACATTTTGCTCAGTCATACCTGAAGGCCATGACAATGACCAGGGCCAGGATGGTTCCCTGCATGAACCTCTGGCTGATGCAACCTTGATCTGGGAGCGAATTCTAGAAATAAACACACAAGTTACTTTAAAGTTGAAAATTCTGCTGTTCACTTATAACACAGTTTAAGATGGGTTTTATTCATCATCACCACAGACCTTGCTACCAGGTCGGACTGTCTTCTTCTTGAGTGGGCCGCTTCCTGTTCGGCTGAAATAACTCCCTGATTGGCTACACGGTCAAGAAAAAGAAAGTTATTTATTAATTTTTTTTTCTCAATCTCTCACAATCTGAAGCTTAAATTTAAGGTGATTAATGCTAACGGCTCTCACCTGACAGTGCCTCCACTCACGGTGCTCTTCATGCTGTCAAGGCGACGCAGCTTGGCCAGTTTGCGGCTCCAGCGCTCCAGTTCATCTATTCGAGTCTCTAGGTTGTCTGTCAGCTTACACAGCTCCTTCACTGCTCCCACGTTCTCCATGAAGATACGTTCCTTCAAAATGAGAAGGAAAGCTGTTAATGTACATGGAAGTAATGGGTGTGTTAGGGATGTAGTGATACACTTAACTCCTGATTCGATAGAGTTCACAATACTGAGTTCATAATAAGATTTTCTTACAATTTTTTGACAAAATGAGAATGAAGATTCCCTAATTTCTCAAAGAATACTCCGTAAAATATATTTTCTTTCTCTTTTTTTTTCAGAGGTAGGCTATTAACTGTGCAAAACAATGCATATGTACTTTTCTTTGGAGAAGTGAAACTGAAGTCTTTGCACCTTAATACCACGACAACCACCAATTTGAATCTTCACAAATTTGTATTGCATTTGCACTTTCATGACACAAGTATTTTTATGTGTGTTCATTACCTTGTTGACGACTAACAAGTTGGAAATAGTTTCTCCATTGGCGCACACCACATCACCCCCCTCCTTCACTGCTTCAGGCAAGATTTGCTGAACCTCTTGGGCGATCACTCCTGCAGGAGAATATACAACAAGTGCAGTGGAGTGAAAAAGAGCAAAAGCATGACGGCATGCACAGATACAGGACACACTTGCATAAAAGGTCACATACAGCAAAGGACAGATCAAATATTAAGACATTCAGATGATAACATGATTTACAGTGTACAAAGAAATGAGATGATGGGGGCAAACATTTGAATTTGTTATTTATGAAGTTGTTACCAGTCTCTGCAGTGTTCTCTATGCCCACGGTGGCAGCAAACTCAGGCTTGTATTGATAATGGACCAGCCTCATCTGAGAAATCCGTTTCAAATTGTCTGTGGTGTCGACCTACACACAGACAGAATGACAATGACATCCATGCAGATGGTATGAAAACACGATGTTCATGTTGCAGATGAAAATGCTTTGATCAAGAATAATGAAAATACAAAAGTCAGAGTTAAACTGCACCATCAACTGTGCTGAGCATGGGAATTTGGATGACATGATTCATGGTGACAAGCACATGGGGCACACACTGACAGTTTGGAAACACACACACACACACACACACAAACATATACAGATACACACTGAGTGTCATCCTGACCTCCTGGACATTTTCTTTGGCCCTAATGTCAGACGGGTGTACCAGGGAGCCCATGACTTTCAGGTTTCCGTGGACAACAAGGGCCTCGTCCGGCCGGTCGGTGTTGATGCCGACTCTGCCGTGGTGGTAGACTGAGTCTGGTAGTTGACCGCGCTGCCACAGCACCTCGTTGTCACTTTCAAACTGGCCTGGGTTGGATGCCTGTAACAGAGAGACAAGGGCAAAGGTGCACAGACAATCAGTGGTTTTGGTTTTACCAAAAAGTAATTGCAATATTTTTAAAGGAACAGTTCACATTTTAGAAAATATAGTGTGCTCATTTCTTGCCCAGGAGTTTTGTTGTTACTGTAAGGTTGCGAGACAACCAGTGAAGCCTCCAGGAAGTGCTCTGTACTATTACCAGTTAAGAAATGGTCTTGCATAAATCCCCCAGTAAAATAACTTAGCCTACCTAGTCAACCTAATCTAGTTTTTATGCTTTATGAGAGCTTTAGAAATGCTAGTAGGCATGGTTTTGTGTTGTTGGACAAGGATAGGCTAGCTGTATCCCCCTGATTCCAGTCTTTATGCTAGGCTAAACTAACCAGCTGCTGGTTCCAGCCATATATCTACCGCACAGATCCAATAAATGTATTTCCTAAAATGTGGAACTATTCCTTCAACACAAGCCAAAGATGTAAATGATTGACTGACTTAACATTAGACCTTACAGCTTAGTCTTAGTTTCAATTTACTAAATGACACTTATTATTTACTGTTTTTATTTTACTAGATAATACATGATTATATAGCTTTTAAATAGGTTTAAACATGTGGAGTAAGTACAATACCATCTCTGTCCACTAAAAACCATGTATTGCCAAACTTTTTAATGTTTTAGATTCAAAAGTTGATCTAACAGAGAAAATCCTCTTTCCACAGATTTAGTGATGTAACTGGAAAAAAGGCATGGCCACACAGCTGATACAAGTTTTTTTCTTCGCTCATGACAGGTCGTTTTAAGGTGCAGCACAGGGTTTTACAGGACAGCGACAATATGCAACTCTCCTAAACTGTGCAATAGTGAGTGTACAATATGTGTGCTGGGGATCACAAGCACGCAGAATGGAAAGACAGACAATGGAGAAGATGTTGAGATCTACACAGTGATGCTGAAGTGCAGAGAGGTATGTACAGTAGACCATGAGAAAGATGCCACATTCACAAGGGATATGATTGTTGTAGGAGGCAGACAGACATGGCCAGACGTTACCCTGACGATGATCCTCTCAGACACTTGAGCAGCCACAGTGTAGCTCTGACTGTGGGACTGAGCATGCAGCGCCACCACCAGCATGAAATACCTGCGAGGACAAAAACATTAGGTACAGATGTGACTACTGGAGCTTTAATTGGATTATAATGGATCATATGTTTACATGTCATATGTTACATGTGTTTCACCTCTGATCAGGGTTCGGTTTGCCCTTTTTCCTCATGTTATTTGCTGTGGTCTCACTGAAGTGGAGCCGACCCACTGTGACCTTTGTGACCTGCTCTGAGGGCAAGGTCACCCTGGAAGAAAGGAAATCACAAATACATTAGGAAAAAAATCCTCCTCCTACAGCTGTATACTGTTTGTGCTTCAATTAATAGATAGATCACAATGTTTCAAGTCTGTTTTAAGCCAGGTGCACATATGAACATTGAAACAGTTATTGCTTGCTGTAATCATTCCTCCTGTTCATATTGGCCATTAAAAGATCCCCTCCCAATGTTCAGTAACTGTGGAAGATGCTCACTTTATTCATGTAATTCAGACAGCTGAAGCTTTAGATACACGTCTGAATACATTATTGAACAGAATGAGGGCTGAAGATTTTGTATTTTTACCGGGAGTTGAATTATCCTCCCTTGTGATTAAAACTGGTAAAAACACTGTATAAAGCAGTTTCACCTTAAAATCTGTGTTTTCTCCGATGCTGTTCGGCAGTAAAATGACATCCTGAAGGGGCTGGAAGCCGAGCTCCTGCTAACATTACCTCAGCTTGTTTCTTTGATAACTTAAGATCCAGACATCTGACGAATAGAATCCTTTGAAAATATATAGTTATATAAAACTACCAAGAAGAAGTGTAATGTAAAATGTGGCCTAAAACTGGACAAAAAGTATGACAGCTTCGGGCAGACAACTACAGTGCTGACACATGTGAAAAGGGGATATGATGCCACTGACAGGCAACCTGTGAAACCAACGTTACCTGAATAAACTGACAGATTTCTCTCAGTTTGAACATTGTTGGAAACATCTGGAATACTGTAAGCACATAACTCAACAAAATATATAACATAGGTCAAGTGTTTATAGACATTTGAATGCGTAAATGTTACATATTATATCTTTCATGGCCAGTTGGCCAGTCATTACAGCAAGCATAAACTGCTTTAATGTACATTGTTTCAAGACAGACTTGGAAAATCATGAACCTATCGTTTAAATTGTTCAGACTTACAGCACTGGCTTAAAGGGTCTCTTGCTGCGGTCAGACTGTGACTGCTCCACACTGATAGACTGATTCATGGCCTCCACCTAGCAACACAAAGGAAAATAAAATATACAGTGAGTACTCTGTAGAGCTTTCTGTTATCTGTGTCACATTCACTATTTTGCCTTCACTCACTTTTACTCCGTTGAGTTTGAGATAGAAGCAGTCAATGGGCTGCAGGCCTTCACTTGTCTTGATGTACTTTGGATCTCCCAGCATGCCTATGTACACTGTGACCTGGAAATGGTTTTTCTTCTGGCAAACAAAAGCATCATCAGCCAAGGAGAAGTTGAAGCCCTTGTCAGCATCAACACGGTAGGTGGGCATCGGACTAAAGACAGGGAGAGAGATTGTGACATATGTCAATTAGGGAGCTTGCATTTGCTGTAAGAAAAGTGGAAAGTAAGAGTTTTGCCATTTTTATCACCAGGGGGAGACTCTTGACTCTGTTACAGGGGGCTTCCACATGTTTTTCATAACAATTGCTCAGAGAAATACACACGTGGATGCAATATATTTAATTTGATAAAGAATTGGATAACACTTTATACTCTATGTGGGGGCGTAAACACCTCTATCATTCTCCTGTGATGCTAACATAAAATCAAAGACATTTTTATTAAATGTCTCCTCGTTGTAGACAGCGGCACAGGCAGCCTTAGTTTGCTGTTGTTACTTTATGACGCTGAGGACTGAGATCTTCCGAAAGACATAATAAATCTAATTTAAAACAAAATGAAAACCCTCTGTTCCTTCACGTAGGTGTAGTGTGCTAAAAGTTGTGATGAGCAACCAGGTGGTTTTGATAACATATCTGAAAGGTCTTGTGAGTTCATTTTACCTTCCTCCCTATCTATACTTCTCTCTGTTTTGGCGTTGCAAAAGCAAAAGTAGGTCTACATTAATTTTTCCTTTTACCCCTCCTCACCCGCTAAGCCGAAACCCTGCACTCGTTCACTCCCCCGCACGGCTCACCTCTGAGGAATTTGTAGAACTCTGCAAACCTGCTGTTCCTTTCCACTCCCGCTGTATTCTTGTTGAATTATTTATTTAACCAATTATAACTAATTTTATTTTTGACTCTCTGCAGAGTGCTTTCAGCCCCCGCGCCCCCTCCCCCCAGCAAAGACTAGTACAGATATGCCAAAATAAATTCCACCCACAGCTCTTTGCAGTTTGCGTCATATAGTGGTGTCCACTTGCTCTGCTGGTGAGGTTGCCATTTGATGCACTGATAGTTTGGGTCCAGGTAGGCGTTGTCTGCATCCTGCATTAAACCTGTGAGAAACAGATTGAAATATAAGCAACTAAAGCAAGACAGAAAAATGTTAAGCATGTCTGTATCTGTTCTGTAGAAGTCTTAATCTGTGTAAGAGTTAAATCAAGAGCAGGTGAGCGTGAGGTAGAGGAGGCGAAGAAAAGAAAAAGATGCCTGCCTACCTGGTTCTTGTTTGATGATACCTGTGAGGATTTGGGAATTGAGGGTGCTGTTGGGAGAGTCGGAGTGCTTCCTCTTCTTCGCCTGGTGAACAGGGATGCCGCTGTGTGAGGAAATAGATACTCAGTCAAAAGTTGTACACATTCCTACCCACAATACCTTCCCATCATTCCTTCTTTTCCATATAAACTGGACAGCACATCCCTCCCTCCATTCCGCCCTCCCTCCTGTATTATCTTCACAACTCACTCCTGCCCCTGAGGATGCTGCAGTAGCTGATGGAGCATCTGTGTCTGCTGCATGTCACCACTTCCACTTGTGGCTGGGCCAATAGAATACTGTGATATCATGGGCTCAGGCTTCAGATACATGTCCCGATGCATGCTGGGGTAGTGCCCGTGTGGTGGGAGGGGTGGCGTTGGAGTCATGTGACACATGTTCTCTGGGGTCATGGTCCTGATCATGTGAGGATCTAAAAGACACAACAGGGATGGAGCATAATGTTTACATGATGATTCATATTGTTTTTCCTTGCAAATACATAAATTTGATCGCATACAGAAGGCAACTTTTTCTCCTCAGGGTTGATTAGTCCACATTTCACACTGCAGTTTATTTTACGTCCCTCCAACCTTGGGTAAAGGTACTTTCCATTGATTCAAACTGGAGAACTGGAGGGACGCCCATCAGATAACACTATTCCACACCTTGTTACTAATGGGCAAGACCAACACAGGTGTGTGAGCAGCAAGAAGTACAAACTGACTTTGAGTACTGTTGTTCTTCAACTTGTATGTTTAAACAAACCATTAAGGAAATTTCATTCTACTGATTTTTATTAATTCATTTTTATTTGTTTGTTTATTAAGGTTAGTGCACAGCTACTTAGCTGCACCTGAGTTAGCTATGAGCTAATTTACATCTGTAGTCCCTGGGGAGGAAAGTGAGAAAAACCTTTCTGTTAAGAAATTAACACTGTAAGAGAAAAAATAACTGTAGTTTACAAACACTATAAGACAATTAACAATGTAGTATACACAATTATAAGACAGTACATATTCACTATACAACAGAAAAATAATTTTTTCAAACAAATTATGTAAACTCTTAATTAATAAGATACACACTGCATTCAACATATTGATTGGTTTGCACATGAACTGGATTCTCTGTCTGTCTTTATGCTCTGTTCAAAAACAATGAATTGATGAGTAACAGATATTGACTCTGGCTGTGACCCACATACACCTTGAATGCTTCAGTGACTTCCTCAGACTCAGTCTACAGATTAAAGCACCATTTCTGTTTGTTGAATGGTCTCTTTTTTGTGTGCCCTCTGTCAAGTCCACTGGACAAATAGGACAAGACTGTATATCATATATTATATCATACCATATTAAATATAAATCAAATGTCAAATAACCAGTCTGTAATCGTTTTCATACTGTCTGTATTTGTCTATACAAACATATCTCCACCTTGGATAGTATTTCTGTGCATTTATTCCAGTGATTCTTTCTTACACATTTTTGCAGGGAAAGGGAAAACGTGTTACTTACCATTCACCTGCTGAGGAGAGTACGGCTCTGAGCTTGAGTCTGGGGGAGACTCAGGTAGTGTCCTACAAAAAACAGACGGTGGTAGATGTTATATTCACAAAACCAATAATATTTGACTTTCACATTATAGAAATCCTTAAAGAAATACCATGCTTGAAGCTGGAAAAGCCTTCCTCGTGCATTCCTCTTATTTTCTAAACTGCCATTATATTTAAAGGAGAAACTTTCCTTTGGGATCAGAGGTAAGAGTTGACTTTCTTTACACAAGATTGTGTGCGTCAGGATTTTTTTTGCAGGATGTAATTTGACTCTCTCTCTGTCTGTTATCAGTCTCCCTCCCCCTCTTGACCAACTAGTGGTTTATTTGTACGAATGAGGCTTAATCAAGTATTGATTGCATAATGGACCAGTAGTAGGGTGAGTGTCTGGTTTCATTGCATGCTTTAAATAAGAAAATCTGCTCAATTTCTTCATGTTCATGTTTGAAATTAGAGTTTCAGGAGCATCTTAAATATTTTTTTAACATTCCTAAGTACCAACTCATGCTATATTTCCTCCTTCTTGTACCTCCATCCATCTACGTCAGAGGTTTTGTGCTCACCCTGGAGCGTAGTGGCCCCTGTGCTCCGGCTTGACGTGAGCCTGCTGTTGCTGCTGCTGGTGTTGGTGTGGCTGCTGCTGCTGCTGCTGCTGACCCAGGCAGGAGTAGTTGTGTCGGAGGCCCAAGGATGGACCTGGGGGGTAGACGTTCTGACAGTTAGGGGGCCCAGGTAGAGGGGCTCCTTGGCGCAGTGGAATAGGGGGGCTCACACCACACACCAACCCCCCAGCGGAGGACACTCCTGCCTGGGGAGATGAGTAATTTGGTCCCGGGGCGCTGTGGACCTCTGAGAAACAGCTGGGAGAAAGAAGAAGAGGAAGGAAAAAAAGATTTAGCCTTATCAGAAAAAACAAATTCCTTTGTAACAACATGATCTGATTCGGTTGGTGCATGTTGTTTTGACGTTGGTTTGGAGTCCCTACTGACATGTCAGTGCTATCGTCCTCCTTGCTGATGTACTCTTCCAGGATACTGGTGTCGATGTTGGCTGGCTCCAGAGAACTGGTAATATCATGACCTGTGGCGAAGGGAGGGTCGGGAACACAGAGGGGAGATGGAGAGCATCTGGGAATTAGCAATGGGAAATCTTTCAGCAACTCCAGCTCCACACACTGCCACAACCACTCTAGTCTTAGCACAAGCTTGTGTTGTAACAATGTCCTGTAAGACTTATCTAATGACATATTATGAACTTGGTTTGTTTATTATTCATAGCTACTCCAAACAACTTGATTACATTGTATCAATGCATTCATATCAGAAACTTTCACAATCTTTTGCCGAACACATAGATCATGTAAAAATAAAAATAAAAGAGCTCTGATTTAATTTTGGAGAATTTAAAGATTAAGGTTATAAGATTGACCAACAGTCAAAATACGTGTTAGTAATCAGCATCACAGATCACATACTGATGATTCAGTGTATCTAACTGGTTTCACATATATGCTGGAATCTCTCTCCTTGATTGTTACTATTTTGTACCTCAGCTGCCTTTCCCCCATTAGAAAAAGAATCACATTAAAAGTCATTATTATTTACAAAATTACTCAACTAGATTGTGTTGTCCCCATTTTCTTTGTTCACTGCAATTTACATATAATGCTCACCTTACTTCACCCCAGGGTCATTTTCACCCTTTGATAGCCAAAGCCTCACAAATCCCAAACACATGACGACCCCACTTAATCTTTAAAACACCAACATGTAGAAAAAGCTCTTGCTTATGCATATATTTAGGAAAGAGTACGTCACTTCATATAAACCGGCCTGCAGTATTGCACGCAGAGCAACCAACTCAATGGTTACAGGAGAGAAAGTGATGCATTTTCTTTAAAGCTGTCACTAGTTGTCCCAAACTGCATATGCTGAAAACAGAGTGAGTGTGAGAGAAGAGAAGGTAAGGACCTGGTATACAACCCCAGTCTCTCTCCCTCTCTCTTTCTCTTTTACACACACACACA
>NW_023339762.1:14573855-14578411 GCF_004916995.1 Morone saxatilis | reverse complement strand
CACATACACACACACACTCACTCTTTCTCCAATAGATTAAGCAGCTACTCAGTTGGGAATGCATGGAATTTTTGTGTTAGCATTAGAAAAAAAATCTCCTTTTCCCTCTTTTTCTGTCTTGCTTTAAAGCTTCACTCTTCATCAGGAACAGAGATGTCACTTAACAGTGTTACTGTCACAGTTTCTCTCTCTCCACACATTGCTACCACTCTCCACAAATGTTTTAATGGACCATATCATCTCGGAAATAATGCGTGCTTTGTCCCATCCAATTGCAGAGTTGACATTATACAGCAGCATAAACATCGACATCTTACAACCTTCAATCATTAAGCTCACAAACCAAACCACTTGTCTCCAGCCAAGCCCCTCAAGAACACCCCAAATTCTATTGTTTAACATTATCAATCCTCAAGTTACTGGGTTTTTGAGAAAACTAACATGTTTACACTGACTGGCTTTTTTCTCTTGATAGAAACAGATGGTTAATGTCTCTTAATATGTGCCAGCGCAAGGGGAGAAAAGCAGGATGGTTCCCCCTAAAATAAGATCCAGATGTGCACCCCACCCAAAGAGGCAGTAAATTTAACCTGGCAGGCCTGATAACGAAAAATAAAGAGATGGAGGAAAAGGGGAGGGATAAAGTTTAAGAAGAGCGGGGGTAAGAAAGACAGAATACAAGCTTAATGTCCAAGGATTGAAATGGAAAAAACCTACAAGGAAAACTGAGGAGAAAACTTGAACTTGCCAAATTTGCCAAATTTGTGATTTATGATTATAGGAAATATACATTGACTTGAGTTGTGTATACAACTGGAATGACAAATATTTAAAACAAAAATTCTGACTGATAAATAAATATTATATATTATTAAATTACCTGCAAAAAAATCTTTGGCACTTTTTAAGTGTAATGTAAGTGTTGATGAACTTGTAAGCAAACAGTTGCTTATTTACACATAAAGCAGTTACTGAGCTACATTATCATTCATTTGGATTCATCTGTCCATCTGGTGAACGTAAGACACACTGTTTAAGCTTTGTTTCTGGTCTCCACCAACTCCTGAGGTAAATATTTAGCTTTAGCTGCTAAATGCGCCACTTCACCCTCTAGTCATTAACTATGTCTATCTGCTGCTGTTGGGGTGCAGAGCAGGTAGCATACAAAGCTTTTTCACTGAAAACAGCTGCCTGCTGTGGCTGAAAACGGCGCTGTACCTTAAGAAAATAAACATTTATCTAAATTGAATTGCAGTTGACCAACAGCAATATAATGTTTAACCCTTTCTGCAAACAGATAAGACAATATCATAATTGCTAAATGAAGCACAAAAAATAATCTAATGTTATTTGTAGCCTCCACTCAGTTATCCACTTGCATGTACCCTGATATACAGGGCATGCTGCTGCTTATATTTGTATTAAGTTCTACTGAAAAACTACTAAACTGATAAAAAGATGACATCACCTCTGAAAGAAGGTAACAGGAAGTTAACAGGTGTACCATTCATAGAGTGGATATACTGAATGACAGACTACACTGTGGAAGTAGGAATAATGCAGTACTAAAACACAGAAACTAGAAGTGTGCTGGACAGAACTGCTACAAGAAACAAGATTATGTGTATAAAAATCTAACTGGACCTGGTTGAAAAGTCCCAGGTTTAACAAACTTACAAAGACCAGGCATTTTAAATTGTTGCAAAGCTGGACTAGAGACTTCAGTACTACAACCCTGATAAAACAAGCGCAAGCGCACAGTCCAGCACGCTTGTATTACATTTGTTCTAAGTCTCTTCTAACTTTTCAGCTGATGAACATGTTCACTGAGAACAGATACGAGACGTTTGTTGACTCTTTTTTGGAACTTTCACTACATTTGTAACAATCTACAAACAAGAGTGTGTTTGCTTTACAGCGTGACGGGTCACATTTGTTATGTTTATGCTGCCATGCTATTTTTGTAAAGAAGAAGATAAACATAAATTAAATAACTTTAACCTCCAAATCACTAGATCAGTTCAGTTTAAATTGATGTGAACTGGCTGTGTAAATTTCTCTGCCCTCTATGTTTTCTCTGTCCAGCTGTGTCCAACAAGGAACAGTGAAATGATTGTCAGTCCAACTTCGATACAGACTGGCCTTTTGAGAGATTAGGGGCTGAGGGGTTGAATTGTGTGCGTGTGCATGTGTGTAAGCGTATGCGCGCATGTGTTTGTGTGTGTATATGTGCGTCTGTGTTACGCCACCATTTCAATGCCTGGGTTGTCAGCAGAGTAATAATCTAAAGTGAACACAAACTGAGGGCAGAGTGTGAGTGCCCATTAAACATGGTTTGACTTTTATCAGTCAATCAAATGCACAGTTTTTCTTTTCGTTACATCTTAAAAAAAGATTGTATATAATGTAATTATCTTTTTCTGGGGTCTGAACAAAACTTCAACTGTACAGATTACTCCAAATGAGATTTGTATGAACTAACATGTGTGTTAATAATTAAACACAGAACAAAGTCCATCTGATTATCAAACAGTTAAACCAGAATGAACTTGGTCGCACACTAACACATATACACACATATTGTACAGGACATTTAACATTGTAATTACATACTGAACCAGTAATTAAAAAAAAAAGGTTTGCAACAAACAGTACAGTTTATATAACAGGTAGTTTTGTAGAGTAAATTAACACGTGCCATTAGTCACTATCCTGTATCTTGATGCACTTTTGGAGATCATTTTTAAATAAGCCTGATTTGAATAACAATGTATGTTTTTTTCCCAGTAGCACTTTGCTACACTTTGACACCAAAATTACAAACAACCTGACTGATCTCAGTAAAGTCAACATAATCAGTGTACACAAGCAAACAATCTCTCAGCTGTTCTGAACAGTGTACAATTTAAGACACATACAGACACAGAGATTAAATCTACACTAGAAAGCATTAGGCAGCTCTGACATATAGCCCGAGAGCTATAGACCTTTCTCCATTTGTTCTCAAGACAGGGTTATTGGTAAAAGAGTGAAAAACATCACTACGACACAGACAATAATTAAGAGAGAACAGAAAGCCCCTCATCAGAGGTAGGGACTAATAAATCACATCTAAAGAGAAGCAGAGCGGACAGAGTGGCAGAGTACCTGCGCGTAGCCAAAGCATGTTGATGTCCTTGAGATGAAAGCACCTGAAACAGAAGATGAGAAGAACAATTCCTCTCTATTTTTCACATGTTTCCCTACTCGGGCTGAAAGACTTTCTTCTGCAGACTTGAGAAACACAGATCGGGGTAACAAAAGTGTGTGTGTGTTAGTGTGTGTGTGCGCGGATGCATGCCTATGTGCAAACGCATATTGTGTGAGTGTGTGTGTGTGTGTGTGAGAAAGGCTCGGAGAGTGTTATAATGAGGATTATTTCTCAGTCATGAGAAAGGGCTGTACCAGGCTACCACACACAGCCCTTGTCGCACACAAGCACTGGTTGCACCGGCGGACCTGGCTCAGGAGATTACAGGAGTGACAAGGCTGGGACCGGCACACGGAGAGAGGTTGGAAAAAACTAAACACTGCCAATGTGAAGTTGAATTTAAGGGCCAGCGCTAGACAGAATTACAGAGCGTGGCGAGGAAGAGACAATGGAAGAAGAAGATAGAGGCAAAAAGAGAACACAGAGGAAGAGAAAACCTGTGCTTTTAATTATTGGACATTAGTCCAATTATGGCTGCACTTGGGATCTGTGGCAATGACTAATATAATATAGGATGCAGACAAACACTCTAATGCTGCACACCAAGTGTTTTTTTTCCCCCTACAACCTCTTATTGCACACAAACCAGAAGAAAAAATGAACAAGAAAAGAAATTGAATTAATCTCATGAAGTCCAGTTCAACAACAAAAAACATTCACTTACAGAGGATTACTCAGTTGGCAGTCAGCACAGATGGGAGTGAGGCACAACAATGAAAAATAAAACCTACTTGTAAGCTTGGTTGCTCAAAAACAATACGTTCCTCTAACTGCAATTCACTGCTAAACCTATAAATCAGAGGAACCATCCAAACTTATTTCACATGGGTTTTTCAAGATGAATGATGACCTTCACATCAATGATTCACAACTACAGTGGGAGTACAGTGGGACTTAATGGGAATTTTGATACAGTAACACGAGTGATGACTTGTTCATCTTTTAAAGGCATTATGAGTAAGAATGTGATAAATTCACCTTCAGATGCAGATGGTTAGGAGGTGAATATGCTCTGTTTTATTTCTGGTAGATACAGTTTAGTTACACCCATCAGGTCAATACTTTTTCTGATACTTTGGTTTACAACCAAATACCTGCAAAACTAATAACATTAAAGGACCAACGTGTAAGATTTAGTGGCCTCTAGCAATTTAGTTGCACATTGCAACTAACTGAATACCGCACATGGCTGTATTTAAGGACCTGGGAACGGGCTGTGAAGTGTGTAGGAGAAACTACGGTGGCCACAAAACTCGCAGCAAACGTAAAAGTCCCTATCTACAGCCAGAGTTTGGTTTGTCTGTTC
>NW_023339762.1:14566529-14573847 GCF_004916995.1 Morone saxatilis | reverse complement strand
TTCAACATGGCGGACTCCATGGCAGGCGACCCAAGGTGTCTGTAGATAAAAATAACTAATTCTAAGGGAACAAATTATAATATATATATTTTTCTTGTTGTGATTATATATTAACAAAAACATCCCTATGAAGATAATATTCCATTTCTGCAAATAAATCATTCTAAATGTTACACACTGGACCTTTAATGACATTCCTTCAGCTGTACTTCATTTTGCGCTATAAACATTATACCTGCTAAACGTCATTATTTTAGCATTGTTATTGTGAGTGTGAGCATTCTGACTACAGCTGAAACAATTAATCAACCAATGAGTCAACTAACAGAAAATGAATACTAGCTAAATTGTCAAAAATACATCAGTTTTAGCTTCTCATTTGTGAAGATGTTCTGGTAAATTGTAATGGACATCTTTCTCTCTTCTGATATTTTATAGACCAATCGAGAAAATTACGCAGATTAACTGAAAATTAACAACTGTTAGTTGAATCCCTATTTCTGTCAGCATTTCACTCAAAGCACTACTGTGCCTAGATACATACTTTTTTTTATCCCGAGGGAAATTCAAGTAATTCCTAAGTACAGCCTTACAGAGCTGCTACTGTGGCTGTAGATTCTTGCAGTCTGCAGTCGACTGGATCCACTTTTATTGCTTTGTTTGCATTACCATTTCTGGTTAATAATCTCCAAAACATTGTACATGAATGTTTCCATTTTGAATATTATTTATATATATATTAGATATATTTTGCCTGTAAAAATGTAACACAGGTGTGAGTTACCATTTATTAATCGAGTGTTTAGTTGACTTAGGATGGGGCATTTCTCGGAGTAACAAAACAGCAATAAAGTCGTGATCCTGTGTGCGCACAGGGCTGTGTGAGTGTTTGAGCAACTGTTTGTAAGTGAGTCAGAGAGGAGAAGGTCAAGTTTTGGGGGGTTTTGGTGGTTTAGCCCGGTTTCTCTCAACAGGCCAGTCTCTCTCCACCCTGAGTCTGCAGTATCTCACCTCCTCACCCTGTCTGCTCACTGTCACTCTAATGGAATCAGAGCGAGTGAGAGTCCAGGGGGGCCAAATACACGAGGAGAAACACCAGTCTCACCTCATTGTGTTTTAACAGCCACCAAGGATATGCCAGGAATGTACCCTGTGCATTAGTGTAAATGTATACATATTTCACTAATCCGATTAAAACACAGTTTACCAGTGCCAAAATCCATTATAGTGATGTGTGGGTGTTTCTGTATGAGTGTGTGTCTCTTTCAGGTAAAGGGCAAAATGAGCACAGTCACTAATAGACTAATTATCTACTATATAAAATCGAAGGCTTATTGGTACTACTTTGAAGTTAAGGTGGATTTCCTAAAGGCTGGAATCCAAGATCCAAGAGAGATATAATTAGTTTGGGTTAGTTAAGAGAAAGAACAGGTTAAATAGGAAAATAAGCATCTAAGGCGGCATCTACTGTATTCTTCTCATGGACAAGTTGACATTTTAGTCCGAGCAAAAGTGGCTGAAATAAAGCCAAAGTAAGAACATCTCTCTTACTCCCAAAGAAAGAATGTAAACACACTAAATTCCTGTCAGAATGGCAAGGAACCTCTGACAGTCATGGATGGCTTTGTATATTTAAGTCAACACTCTGTGTATACTATAATCAAGTGTTAAGTCTCTCTACAGATAACTTATTATACATAAACCACAGTGTGTGTTTTTATGTGCACTTGACTCCTCCTGGAACATTTGACACTAAGTTTCTTTAAAAAAAAACTATTAGTAAGCTAAGGTGTGAATTCTGTGGCGAGCTGTAAATCACACATTGCAGTCAAAAACTCAAAATGTGACAAAATCTGATTGTCTTGCATGTCATATATAAAATGTACTGATGAAATAAGGTTCACAAAATATATTCTCAAATTGAACACAATTCTGTCAAATCTTCAATTCAACACAGATGGTAAATCACGGATGTAAAACAGGAGAAACCAACAAACACTTTTTGTGTATGTGGAATAAAGTTGACGAGCTAAAAGATAACTTATTTAAAGTTACAATATATAATATTGTATCTTTATCAAACAGACTTTATGGGGTTAAACCTAAATTAATGCTTCTCTGAACTGATTTTGGTTCTATTTATGGTTGTTTGCCTTGTGATGATCATAGCCTACATCACTGGTTGAAATCACATTGCTCATGTCTGTTTCTAACACACACACACACGCACACACTGTGCCACAGTACCCTTGCAAAACACACCATTTATCTTGACTTGAATTCCTACACCCTTCCAACCCTCAACCCCACCCTCCTCCACCTCGTTTTTCTTAGGATTCCCCGTTCAACTTGATCTGTTACCCATCACCAGCACTTTGTTCCCCGCACCCGTTAACCCTCTTGTCTTCTTGCATTTTTAGTTTTTAAGATGAGCAGCCAAGAGAAAACTTTAAGGGGAAAAGAGAGTGAAGTAATAATGTATGGGAAACCTTCACCTAAAAGCCACAAGCCCTATAACTTTAACTATGGTAGGCCTATAGCTGTTATTATTATTAATATTATTATTATGACGGTAACCACCTGTCATGTGTGGTGCATCATAGTTTAAAGCAGGCTTTTTTTAAACTGTCGGCCTACACTTAACACAACAGGTAAAACTAGAATTGACCAGAGATTACTCTTAAACAAATTCAGTTCTTCACCAAAACAAATTATTTACACGCCAAAGTGGTTGTAAAATTAACAAAAGTCACACCTTTTCCGTTCTACTATCAATTTTCTGTACTGTGAGTTTTAATAGGATACTAAACTGTATTAATAGATAGCCTAGATCTATATATATAATAATAATAATAATAATCGGGAATTCTTACCTTCAAAAAATCTCTGTAACGCTTCTGTTTCATCTACCACGTCCATCCTAGCGGGTCCCACATAAAAAATCCATTAAAGTCTCCCCTTGTCCGAATGAAATAAATTCGGATCGGGGAAACTTTCACATGTACATCACGGAATCCAGATGATATCCTTAGTGACTTCTTCTCTTCTCGTTTCAGTTCACATAAATCCAACGCTTCACGCGGAGAACTTCTGTCTGCTGTTCAGCAACTTGGCACTGGATTGACGTCCCTCAGCCAAACGCCTCCAATGACGCCGAGGAAGGCTATAACTTTAAAGATAGACTTTTAAAAAAAAATTTAAATCAAGGTGCCAACAAAAATGAATAAAATCCCTATAGTCTATAACAACATTAAACAACTTTTCTTCAGGCGCACCTTCCCTTCAGCTCCCACAAACTGCATAATAAGCTTTGGTTTAGTTTCGCATAAAGTACCATCATCCTGCCATCATCATGTGGGGGGGATAAAAAAAATCGGAAGGGTAATATAAAACTTTACAAAAACTGTGCGTAAAAGTTGGCGAAACTTGACTTCCTAGTAGTCCCTTCTGTTGATTCTCTCCCTCCTTCGCCTCTCCCTCTCAGACAGGATGTGTGCAGCAGGGTCGGAGGAGAGGAGCTGAGGCAGGTGAGGGATGTGCGCCAGGCTGCTGCAAATGTCCCCGGACAAAAACAACAAGTTGGAAAGTGTCGTTTGTACTCAAAACTTTCTTTAAAGTTACCTTATCTTACATTTTTTAGTTGTTTCCGATATTCTTTATCTCATTTAAAGACCGCGTAGCCTACTGTATAAAGAGCTGCAACAATTAGTCGATTCATGATGATGTATCATTTCAAAAGTGCTACAACTTTGTGGGTCCCAAGCTTCTTAATTCTGAGAATTTGCTGCTTTTCTTTGTCACATATTAGTGGTACATAAAATATCTTTGGACCAACCTATTGGACTGACGAAGACATTACTTTGAGCTCTAGCAAGTAGTGGTGGGCATTTTTAAATTTTTTTTTTTGGCATTTCATAAAACTGATTGACAAAAATAATCAGCAATCAATAATATACTTTATATTAAAACAATTGTTAGTTCCAGCTCCTGTCTATGAGACGTAGGCTGTGACTTATATTTCAAATACAAATATGCTTTAAAACAAAGCAGCTTTTTTGAAAAATGAACTTTGCACCTGGGTACAACATTTAAATGGACTTGTTGCCTATATTGTACTTCATTATATGACACATATTGCATGTCTTACTGGCCTGGGAGAGTAATCCTCCTCAAGTCCTGATGGGAGTATTTCAGCCATTTAATCTCACCTGCTCAGTTTTGGTTCTGACACTTTTATTGTGTGTGAAAAGCCCATTTGTTGTATAATCCTCCCAAGTTTAACTCCAATATTGGTTTTCTCAATTGGAATTCTTGCTTTCCTCTCTGGTTAAATATGATAGACCTATTATAGTTATGGTATTATATATATGGTATGGTAACTTCAACATTAATATCAACATTGCTTCTAACCAGGTGGTTTCCAATCTTTTCCCTCAAGGGACCCCTATTCTATCATTCAGTAAACTGATTAATTATGCCAACATTTCCTGTCAATATTACATCAGAGAAGAGTTTTCAGTAACTTTCATCAATGTCTGTATTATATATTTTTTTAACAATAATCCACACTTTATAGGCGTCTTTTTTGACAAATCCAGTGTTTTCTACCCTCCCTTTTCGTCACTCATTGTTCTATTAGCTTTTTGGTTGTTTTAACTACTTTTCTAAAGCAGGACGAGGCTGTTTATCAGAATGTGAAGGCTCTCTGCATAAAGCTTGTGTTCAGATCTTCATTGTCTTCTTTTTACTTTATATCTTAAATAATCATCTAAACTTTACACTTTTGTTTAGTTTTCTTCACAGAAATGAGCAGAATGATGACATATAGGCCTATTGTGTATATTTTAAAGTTTTCGTACACCCCTTAAAATCAAGAAGGCTTAGCGACCCCCATGAGGCTTTGGAGACCCCTAGTGTGGAGTCACGACCCCCTGGTTGGAAACCACTGTTCTAACCCATTTGTCACATTTTTAAATCTTTTAACCTTGTGCAGCACATCACTGGCCCCACACATAACAGCGGGCATACCCTTGACTTAATTGCCTGAACAAGACTGACTTTGTCTCTGATCGTAAATGTGTTATGATGCATCTTTACTACCTCCACTAAACCAGAAACGTATAATACTTTCTTGGGCAGTCACATTTTCCAACCGTTTTTCTACTCCTCACTTCGCCAATATTAATGACCGAGTTAGTTGGTTTAATGATTCGTGTACATCAGCCCATTACTTCTCCGCTCCATACACTTCCAGGGATGTCCCAGTTATTGGTTCAACGATAACATTAGATAACAAAGAAGGGAATAGGATGACAGATGAACTTGAAGTCCATCAGCTCTATATGAGGGAGCTGTTGTTTAAAGTGAATCAGACTAATAAAGATGCACACGCTGCCTACTGGCTTAATAGTTAGTAATAAACACAATCCAGGGTTTTTGTTTAGCAATATTAAGCAGCTTATAAATTCATTTCTTCTTGCTATTCCTGCCTCATCTTCTAACGACTGTCAAAAATTCTTATATTTTTTTACTGGTTTCTAGTCTCTCACATCCTTGTCCATACCTGACTATTTTAAAACTGCCAGTGTTCGGCCACTTCTTAAAAAAAAACCTCTCTTTACACAGCCCAGTTAGAGAATTACAAATTAACTTATGAATTAACATTTTTCTCCGAAATCCTGGAAAACCTGTTACAGACCAGCTCCTGAAGCTGGTGGAGGGTCATAAATTATTTCATAAACTTTATAAACACAATCTGGCATTCCCCACAGAAACTGCATTACTAAGAATGTCAAATGTATGTGTGCAGACGAAGGTGAATATTCCAATTCTTATTATAATTAATTTGACTGCGGCCTTTGATGCCATCGATCACACATTTTACTTGATAGTTTGCATAACTGTGGTGGCAATTCTGGTACAGCTTTAAATTGGTTTCATTCTTTGTACAAAATATACTTTAATGTTAATAATAATCATTTGTCATCTTCTAGTCCCCTGCTGTGTGGTGCCCCTCAGGGGTCAGTTTTTGGTCCAATTCTCTTCTCATTGTGATACCTCTGGGTCACCTAACCTATTAACTAGAACTAGCCATCTCGCATTATCCCTGTTTCCTCCACTGTCAATCAGTACAAGATCTGACTGATCCTGACATATAAGGCACTGCATGACTTTGCCCCCAGTTACTTTTCTGAACTCATTCCTCATTCCGCTCCTCAAATCTTGGCCTTTAATCCATCCTTCCCTCCAACTGTAAAACGAATGCAGCCCCAACCCTTGGGGATCATCTTCCCCAATTGCTCAGATTTGTTTAATCATTGAAGCATTTTAGACAGTTCCTTAAACCCAACTCCAGGCCAGCCTTTTTATAGATCTCCTTCCCTGTTTCTGTTTTTGTGCATTTGATCGATCTCTTGTTTCTTTGGGTTTCATTTTATAGTTTATTATTTTCTATTATTTTCTTGTATATATTATGTGTGTTTTAAAAAGGGCCATATCAGTAAAGCTTTACACTTTATTTACAGTTATACTACTGAGGTTTCTCAGATTTTAAAGGCTTCTGATGCGAATTTGTGATTTGTGGGTTATAGAAATAAAATGGATTTCACTTTGCTTTAACTATAAATAAACAGTAATAACAGTATGCAGTTAAGTCAGGCCTGAGGATGCTTCAGAAAAAGCATTCCAACACACTTGATCTAATGTCACTATATGCTGTAAAGTGTTCAATGCTGTTCAGTTTTAACCTGATTCCTGGTACTAGAAATAAATATTTTCTCTCTCCCTGATCTAGCAGCAGAAAAACATTTGTAAAATTTGATCTACAGTTAGTTTTAGCTGTTTAGAAGACTTGTGGGGCCTGTTTGAATTCCTCCAGCTTAAACACCATACAGTGTAAACAGGAGTGTTTTGTGTCAAGGCTTCTTGACAAGGATTTGAGGGAATGATCCATTTCTCTAAACCTTATCAGCTGCATCCCACCCCCCCTTATAACAATGCCACTGTGTGCAGCCCCCACAGCCTTGACGCCCACCCCCCCTTCGCCCACATGTGAGATGCTGTTGTGTTGTCTTGTTCCCCCACAGCTGGAGCATCTCCCTCTCCACCCCTCTGCTTTTCCTCCATTCAACACAAACAACGCCTCCGTTCTTTCAGCCACACTATGCAGATTGTTTCAGAGGACAAGCAAGAAAGAGAAACAGATAGAGGCTGCAAGGGACAATGAAACAGCTGGCTATGCTAAAGCAGTTCATTTTGGTATTCTATATTTCTTATCTCATATCGCTCTGTAACTACATTGCTGTGTGTGTGTGTGTGT
>NW_023339762.1:14537342-14566467 GCF_004916995.1 Morone saxatilis | reverse complement strand
GTGTGTGTGTGTGTGTGTAGCCCACTTCATCAACATATATGTGTCAATGATATAAACCCTGTCACATTATGAGGGCTCACCTCCTATTTGTGAGAGAAAGCAGGTCCCTACAGGGTTAAATATTACATTTAGGATTAAGGCTAGGCTAGGTGTAGGTGGACTTGGATAGTGATTACATGTAAATTTGTTACATGTAGGATACAAAAAAAAGGTTACAGAAAAAATAAGCAATCAGATTACATTTAGTTAAATGGGGATTATTAGCAGGATTACATTTTAGAATAAAGAACGATAAACTGTGCACACATTAACATTTAACAAGTCTCAACACCACTCTAAACTCTAGCTAATCCTACAGTTGCCAATTCATTATCAAGCCTCTAGTGAAAAAAACATTTTTCTACAGTAACACATAATGAACAAACCAAACATTGGGTCTAGATAGGCCCCTTTTCCTTTTTCACAAGCTTTGCGGCCACTTTAGTTTCTCCTACGTGTTTGGAAGGCGAGCGTTATTCAGTTGGTTGCAATCTGCAACTTCACTAGATACCACTAAATCCTACACACTGGTCTTTTCATTAGGGTGTAAGTACACATCTCAATTCTGCTCCCTCACTGTATTTGAAAAACAGCCTACATCAGAGCACTGCAAAGAACGGCCACTAGGGGGAATTGCGACACTGCACATTCTTTGTTTTTCCTCACATTCACATTAATTTCCCTTTTAAACTGTGGGTTTGAATTAAAAATTCCTCCTTAATATTTCAATATTTTTGACATTGTCACTAGAAGCACATTCATGGCCATTTGGAAAAGTTGTAGTTTGTTACCTTTGTTGTAGATAAGCTAACTTAGCTCAGAGAGGCTAATATCCTGGTATGTGTTTGTGTCTGAGGGAGGGCTGATCATTCCGAATCATTGCGCCAAAATATGAAGTAGAGAGGCTGGGGAAGGTGGGCTGTCGTCCTCTGATTAAAGAGAGTTCTTTTTTAATATAAATGTCATGACCTAGTAGTAGTCCCAAATGGTTGACTCTATGGCTGCGTTCAGACTGCAGGCCAAAGTGACCCAAATCAGATTGTGATGTGTGATTCAAATCAGATTTTTTTATGGGGTGTGAACAGCATAAATGACAAAGAAGCTGATCTTTTCAGTTCTGATTCGGGCCACTTTCACATGTGGTCCAAATCAGATACTGTCAGATTTTTTTTGCAATGTGACCTCAGAGTGAACCATCATATCAGAATTCATATAACTTTTATGTCACTCTAGACTGACATTTTTCACGCAGGTCACTTCAGGAATGTGACCTGTTCACACTGAAATCTGATATGGGCCACATTTAAAAAGCCAGAAAAAACAATCTGATCTGAGTCATAAATCAGAATTGAGCACTAAGACTTGCAGTGTGAACTATGTCAACAAAGGTCTGGCAAGGTTCAGGGTGATTTAATAAAACAGTAGCTAGATGGCGTGATGAGTCGTTTCGAAATCAGTATTTCATATTAGAAACACCAGCATTGATGTGTTTCATCACACATTTTTCACACCATTCACACCTAAAAATGGTATTCCTACTGATGTTCTGGTCCGAGATGTGTCTGCTCGACGTCCTGGTTGCTGTGTGAACAAAAGGACCATGTCAGTTTCTGCATACAATTTGTGTATGCTTCATTACATTATTTTACATTTTGCATATCTGTTTCCCAAATCATATCTTACTTTTTTGGGTTGATGAATGCATTTTCCACCTTTCCATTTTCCATTCCATTTTTTATATTTTTCATCGCTAGTGACAGCTGAAGAGTCACAGGAAAGTCAGGTAAAGAAAGAGAGGGGATGATGCAGAAAGGTTGTGCTGCAGCAAGGACTCAGCCCTGTTACATGGGGCCAGCTCTACCATGTGAGCAATGCGGGCGCCCTCACCTTTCCATCTCTGTTTTGGGAAAGATTTAATGTTTTAAATATATTTTGATGCAAATAAAAAAAAACTAACACTGGGAGACAGAAAGAAAAATAATAATAATGGTACATTGCTTAAATGTACTCATATATAGCCAATGTTTATTCTTACCTATAACTCATATAGTAGCTTAATGACTAATGGGAACTGTAATAGCTTTTGTTGTTAATGGAATGACCTAATTCAGACTACCAGACAACTTTTAGATTTGTCCTCATTGTCCCTGTGTGTCTGGCCCATGTCTGCAGGCAACCTGAGTGAGGGCTAAATTCTGGTCGACCTCATTGTGATGGGGATGTTTCTGCTGACGGTCAGCTACATGATGTAGCTGACATAGATGATGAGGCTAGACATGTTCAGCAAGAATGTTTGATTTGTTGTCTTTGCCTTAGATAACGTCCTGGATTTCAGCATTGCAGCCCGACTGGACAGGTCAGTTCCACTCACGTTATTTTTCATCATAGACATCGATGAGAAAGCTTTTATAGGATTATGTGACATGTGAGATCTTTTTTTGACAAGGTCACACGTCAGCATAAATAACAGACAGGTAAATTACAGTATCTGGTGTCAAACACAGATAACATACTTCATTACCACATGAAGAGGCCGGCCTACATTTTAGGCTACATTTATTTTGATTGACAAGATATGTTGACGTAATTAGCATCTCATACGTATGTTTTGAGATGCCAGACAGCACTGAGCTTTCCTTTTGTTCACTCTTTTGTTCATGACTGAAATAAGTCCTGGTTCCCTTTAGGACTTGTTTGAATTATTGATATGTGGCGTTCAATCAAGTGATACTGTATACCGTGTACCATGTCATCACATCCTCAAATTTTCCTCCCGAGATAATGAACAATAACCCAATCCCTTACTCTGGAAAGATGGATATTGTTTATTCAGGTGGCAGATGGCTGAAATACATTCATAAATCAGTGTGGATAAAGAAAAACTCTACCCTAAACCAAACATGCAGTCATCTGCCAGATTGATTTTGACAGTGTGTTTCACACTCTTGAAACACTGTTTGTGTTTCATATGCGTGAAGTTTGTTCAGGTACAGTTGAATGTATGCTAATAAATGATTTTTATTTGCTCTTCTTTGTGTCTTTCAGTGTCCTTTTGAGAAGAAGCCTCCTGTTCATTGTCATGCTCCACGCATATATTGTATTTTGTAAGTGAACTCACAGCTTGTTTGCATTTCTTTGGTGAAGCCAGAAATTGAATTAAAATTGACTTGAGGTTTGAATATTTGTAAGGTAAGAACTGTTTGCTTAGACTATTATTTTTATAACTGAATGTGTATAATACTGAATGTGTATAATACTGTGTATAACGTAATGTTAGGATTTCACTTTGGTGCAGTCAGGCCTCTGTTTCTTTAATTTAATATTTACTTATTTTCTCCAGTATAATTTTTTGATGTCTATATTAAAGAAACGACCTTTAGGTTTCATATTTGTTCATCTTTTCTCCAGTAGAGGGCAGAATTGTTTTGCTTAAGATTTGAATGGTGACAACGGTGATTTTAATCCTAAAAAGGAAAATTTTCTTCTCTCCACTTTTATGACTTGATAAAATTAGCCAGGTCAGCTGGAGTGGGACAAATAACCCTCCAATATTCCTAATGGTCATTAAAGTGCTTTCAGTTGTATCTCTTCTACAGTAGCACACGTTTTGAGTGAATATTATTCTAAATTAAGAATTAATGTTTTAATTTGTCTCCTTGAACTTTTAACAGTACATATTTGATGTCAGATTAGCACTGATCCCCACTTTATTCATTCAGGTGAAGATCTATTGAAGAACTATTAGTTATTTCCTAACCCACATTCCTGAAACAGGTGATTTTTCAGCATTGACAGCTTAAGTTAATAATCAAACCCAATGGTGAGGTTTCCAAAGTAACCAGCTTCAAAACAAACCACATTTCACGGTGTCTGTGCTTGTGCGACAGCCAAGCACACAGACATTCCCTTGTGCATTTCACTGACTGTAGGTAAAGCCAGTGTGTGTGCAAGCATTTATATTTCCCATTTTAATTGTCTGTCACTGCTGGTACCATTAGAAATGTATTCACTTTTTTCATTTTGTTAAAATATGGTAATTCAAATGTTGTTCACATATAATAATATACAGAGAAGAGGGCATTATGTTAATGATTTTCTCTGCAGGAACAGCACACTGCAGCTGGACAAAGAGTGGTCATTCTTACCAGCCAGTGACATTGAAACCTGGGCAGTGTTCCACACTGTTGCTCCTCTTTCATTCACCCGGTTGAATCCAACTAGTTTAGACCAGTCACTTCCCTGCTGCACAAAGTGAAACCAGTGGACATTCAATTATTCCACGACTGAAGAGCTTGCAAATAAAACGTATTGTGCTTTTGTAAATCATTAACAGCGTTTTTAAAATAATTTTTTATTGCCATATAAAGGTTGGTAATGTTCCTTTGGGGCACTCATGCTTTACAGCAGAAGTTCCCAATGTTGGGTCTTCCTAAAGCACCAAAGGAAGAAAAAAAAAGAAGTTATGTTTACTATTTAATATTATTTTCTCTTGTGAAATAGCTACAGAAAACAAAACAACAAAAGGCCACAAGCAGATACAGCTTTAAATTTAAGAGGTCACAAGCCAAAGGAGTTAGGAACCACAGCTTTACTCTCGAGATTGAGTAATTTAACTAGATAGCTGGATAGAGTATGGGTTGTTGATGCTTCATGTAATGCAGGTGAACAAAACACAATGAGTGAGTTGAATTACCAGCATGCATCCAAACTCTCAGCATGAAGACAGCAAATTGAGTAAGAAAAGCTTCACACCGACCGACCCACCCGCAGTAAACTGCAGCTCCTCCCCTGTCAGATTGAGTTACCTGCAGACTCGCCTATCACTCACCTGCTACCGCATTGCCTCCTCAGCGACTGTGTTTTCAACAACAAACGTCTGCGTCGGAAGGAAACTGTATAGTTAACAGTGTTGGATTGGATTGGATTGACAACAGCTCTATTTTAAAAACAAACAGGTTGCAAATATCGACAGTTTCCTTCGGAGTTTGTCGTCCTGTACGGCTGCGGGCTGCGATGGCAGGCTGACGCCTCAGGTCTCGACCACGTTTGTCACCTTGAGCATCCCGTCCGGAAAACACCACTGTGAGTTCCTATTGGGTGGTAAAAGTTATTTTTCTTTTGTTGTGTTCCTTTCTTTGAGACTCACATTAACGTGGCTCCACTTGACAAATCACACAGCAGGTCCCACTCAGTGAGTGCATATGATCTTCCTCAGCAGATGATGGAGTTGCCTGGTTACTGTTTCTGAATTTTAGTCATTAGGAAATGTCACCTAATAGATGTATATTGTCAGCGCTTTATGATTGTTTTGTGATGAAGACTGCATGTCTGAAGTGATATTAATACTTGCTGATATAAATCCTGAAATTGCACAGTGATTCATCTATGGAGCAATTCACACACTAACATTTGGTATTATTGGGTCCTCCTAGACTAATGTTCTGCTTGATTCAGCAGCAAACTACATGTTGCTACCATACATTTAAATCTGATGTCACCCACAACCCTAATTATAGCATTTAGCTCTGTGCTGAGAGGAATGTGCTTTAATTTGGGTTCAACGTGTTCATGAATAACCTCCTGACAGTCACATTACCGACCAAAGGAGAAACTCTGATTGCTAATTTGAGAATCAGTCTTTTCAGTGGGGTAGGTTATTGTTCCCTGTGTGTTAGGAGAGTTATATAAATGGTATGTGAACAAACCGGGGCCGTGCCTGTGAAATCGGACCTGATTTTGTTTTGTGTTGGTTCCTTGTGCCCTGATTCAGAGACTGCACTCACACCCTCCGCACCTGTAACATCACCGGATATCATACAGTGTAAAGTGATTCAGTCAGATGGTTACATAGCTTGAAATACATAAAATCTGATAACTGTCTTATAAAATGCTTAATCGGGAGCATGGAGCAAAGTCCAGATTGCTCATAGCAGAGCAGGCTCATATTGTTTTCATACATTACATAAGCTATCATTGTCAATATATTCTGGTTTTTTATGGTATGACAATGTCAAAGTGTGTCAATGTTGTAATCAGACTGACTGTATGTGAAAAATCTCTTCTTTTGTTTACACTCTGTACTCAGTGTTTTTTTTTTTTTCTCATGCAAAACAGCACATAACAGCACGTAACTCAGAATGCAGAATCCATTGTCCAATAAGAAAAATGCATGTTTATATAATAATTTGTTTGGTCAGGGTTTCTAAATTTTAAGATTGAAGGTTGCAGTACATCAACAAATATTATACATTATACACTTTCAAATGATTTATGGTCACAGTAAGCAGTATGACTATGACTTGTCTAACCTCATTCCATTAAATATGAAAATCAAAAGAGACAGATATTATCAGTCATCTCGAAAGAGGGCAGAATTAAATATGAGACATACGTGGCTTTATGAGTAAGCCTAAGATAGGCGTCCTGCACACTCTGCTTCTATTTAATGCCATGTAATTACCTCTGAATAAGAGGTTGTCATTATTGAACAATAAGTACCTTAGGCTGAGTGGAGGAGAGGTGTGCAGAGGGCCTCTCGCCATGAGGTTGACAACACATGACACCCAGCCTGTCCTGCTCCGGCTTCACCTCCCTCCTGAAACCTGGCAGAGGGCCAGAACAAGGAACAATAGCGTGGAGAGAAGATGACCGGAGAGATAAGGACAGAAAGAGGAAGTCTACCTTTTGTGCAGACTTGACTTACTAAAGTGAATAGGACTAGTTTTCTTTGCTCATTTGCATTTCTCAGTAAGATTTTGTTGTAGATGATCCTTTTCCGAGATATGATCTGCAGGAAATATGTTGGTCCTATAGCTGTGAGAGTTGCTGTTGTGGTTTGGCCTTACTATGTTTCAGAAGATATGAGGAGATTATCTGCTGAGGACGATTATGTTTATGATCTGCTGTGAGATAAACCTGAGTGGCCGCACATGTAACCTGTAACTGTCACATACAATATTTATTTAAGTTGTAGTTTACTGCTGCTCGTTATGCAAAAACTGTTTTATAGTTCAGAAAGTAGGTAAGACATATCATGAGGAAATGTCTCTCTCATAACATTGTCATTGGAAAATTATACTGAAACATTCGTTGCTATTGTGGGACGCACGCCCAATGCCACAAAGTGATACAAGGTCAGTGTCTTACAGGTTGGATTGTTCTTTCAGAACACTTCAAATGCTTGCTAGTGACACAGGATCCTATGGTCTCGCCACCAATTAATAATACAAACTGAATGGGTTTCCTAAAGCGATACATTTCGACTTTAGAAGTCACATAAGCTGGTAAAAGGTGGTTAATTTCACCAGAATTAAATAGAAGTCACTTTAGGCCTTGACTTATTATTACTTAACTTAACTAAATACTTGAGTGATTATATATAATGTGGTGATCATAACTAGAGATAAGCAGAACCCATTCTGTTGTGTAACTCATTAGGTGTTTAGCTATAGTGTGTGCTGATATATATTACATAACCTTGTCAGTACATGCCTTGACAGACAAGTCAGACTCTCCAGGCCCAGAGGGAGAGGTGTGGGAGAGTTTCATTCTCTCATTTCTCTCTAACCTCTCAGATTTAGACTCACGTTGGTTTGTCTCTTGTGAGGCCTTGCTAATTATCAAATAGTTAACATGGCTGCGTGTAAAACCCAACCAAATTAATTAATTGCAGATATAGTGATCAACAGAGTGGATCTCATTACACCGTGCATATCAGCCTGCTGTCTGCTATTGTCCCAGATCAGTCCCCCGACTGCAAGCAGTACAGGCCCAACACCTGGCTCTCCTCAGTGGAAGAACAGGCTGTTTAGTAGACTACGCCTCAACTTTGCATACCATATCTACAACCTTAATGAGGTCACTATATAGCTTTTTAAGCTTCAACAAGATTGCCTGCATTTGAGAGCTCAGCAAAGTGGAATGAGAGTGTAGAAATTAAAAGATATCTGATGCAACAGGCATTTAAAGAGCCTTTTTAAATAAATAATGCATGTTTGTTTTGGTGTTTTTTCCCTCCACCACTAGCCACTGCCCTCTCTTAGTCTTTCATTAACTCTCTTCTCATCTCTTCTTTTTTAGGTGGATGCCTTAAATCATGAGTGTCCTGAGACCTCCATCGAGGCAAGCCAAGTGAGGGTCGCACACATTCCTGCTTCCCCTCACATATTTACCTTTCTCTGTGCTAGCTAATCGTGTTACGCTAAGTTACTCTCACACAGGCGCCAGAGAATCACTAACCCAGTATGTAGAAGGTGGTGTGGGTCAGGGACCTCGGGCACAGAGCCGCTCTGTTGAGAATTGTTTGCTTTGCCTGGGTTTCTGGCTCTAGCCTCCCATGCCCCATACCTTCCTCCCTCCCCCTCTCTCTCTCCCTTTTCCACTCTCCCTCTCTCTCCCTGGCTGGTCCATATGCTCAGAATCTCAGGCTAATCTCATCTAGTGCTGACCAGTCTGCTCTCTGTATATCACTCCTATTTTGTGGGCTAGCGTTCATGAGAAGTGACAGTGTGGGAGTTTCAGAGGGTTTGTGACACTTGACATCCAGAGGTGCAGGGGAGAAGATGAAGAGCATGCAGCGTAACCCTGTCTCCTCTTCTTGTCATTGCAGTGGAGTGGCAAGATCGGACAGCAAGATCAGCGCCAAGGCCCTCTATGGTAAGTGACTGCATGGAAGGAGTATTTTATTGTTGGCCATTTTTCAAGACTTTGCCTTTACGTGCCCTCTGCATGCAATTACACCTGCCCGTATTTCTTTGCCATGAGTCACTGCAGTTTACAGTTTACAGCTTGTAATTTAGGAGGTTGAACACTTACTTGTCAAGGAATAGTTTTATGAAAACTTGCTCACTGTTTATTAAGTATTATAGCCCATTATTATTTCTATTCTTAAAAGCAGTATTCTATATTTGCCTTATTGCCTCTGTGGCCAAAGCCGGATTGTTGACCTCTATCGTCCATTAACTATTAAAAACAGGTTGTTAACCTGAGTAACATGTTCATGAACAAGGGCACTGTAGTTTATTTTGAATCAGTCCCTCATACACTGTCTTTGTGCAGTAAATACTCTCTAGTGCACCCAAATTTGTATTAATTTGCAGTGAAAATAGTCCCCAACAACAAACTTCAGTGCCCAGCTGTTTTAGCTGTTATAAATAAAGCTATAGTATATTTTAAAAATTGTACATCTTTAGTAGGAACAAATCGCAGATGGAATATGGTATATAACACCAGCTTTATCCTTGCTGATCCTTTACCAACTGTAAACTGTCAAGGTATGTTGCTCAGCAATTGACTCAAATCATAACAATATTCAAATATTCAAATGTCAGAAAATCCAGCAATATCACTCTGCAGCCTCACAGCGTCCCTGACCTGTCACAGTCCTCTTCTCAAAACACACACACAGTGATAAGAGGGGGGGTGAGGTCCTGCTGAGGGGCCCTGTTGTGCTCAGGCTGCTGACACCTCTGTCAGACACTGAGGGCCATGGGAGGAAGGCTGAGCTCCTGAAGGGAACACGAGTTGCTAGCTCTGTGCCAGGCCTGCACAGCATGCTGGGATTTGTTGTCGGATGCATCAGGCTTTTTGTTATTTGTCTGCACTTTGTAGTCACATTGTGTGCAGACGTACATTTATGTTGTCTGACTTTCGGTCTTTTGTGCTTACTTTGAATTGGAGGTTTGTGCTATCGTAGGGCTCCCTTTATATCTACATTGTCTGCATTACTGATCTGTCATGACTGTGGTGAAAGTCAGTAATACAGTCATGGTATGATGGGACATTTTATTTTAGCTGCAGCATATTTGTGCTAGGGCGTGTGTTTGTGCACTGTAATGTGCAATGTTAGAGTGAAGGGTGTGTCTGTTTTTAATCTGTGGTTGGAACAGGGTGGGGACGTCTTGCAGGTGAATAAAAGATGCATTGAAAAGTGGAAGGGAAGAGGCGGACTCTCGTTCACCTCTGGTCCTCCCCACACTGCCTCAGACATTAGCTCACTGGTCCCTGCCGGCACCTACTTCCACACTGCCAACATAGAGGGACATTGTACAGCATATCATAGGCCCAGATAGAAACCCACAACGAGGTATGACAGGACAACCTGCTCTCATGCTTCGCTGCACTGTTCCAAATTTAGAACAGCCTCACATGACAGATGATGTATTGTAGGGATGCAAGATGTTCCCAAACCATCTGACTGTGCACCTCGTTGTCTGTGAAATATTTTTGTGCCATAAGTCATCCAAATATCCACAGGGCACACCCACTCCTGTGATCTCTGTGAAATATCCCACTGTATGTGCGATGAGCCTGTGCTGTTTTTCATTGGCTTTTCTCATCTTATGTGGCAGATGGTCACCACTATCTTCTCACTGCATGACAGCAGCATGCCTGTCCTCCTGAACCAGAGAGGCCAGTGAGTGCACAATATTGTGCACCATCCAAAACAGTGGGAGATATTTGGATAGAAGTTGGACTGTTTCTTGCTACTTGCTGAATAAACATGTAGAGGAACAACTGCAAAAATCCAAGCTCAATCTCCTTTATGCAAAACTCCCCGTCATTCACACAATGTAGGTCAGCTGGCAACTGATGCAAATGATGCACGGGTCCTCCTACCTGATCTTTTATCAGCAGCTTTGGGCTAGAGCAGAGAGGTGCCACATCAGACTCATCCCTGGACTTCAGACCATCCAGCAGCTTTCCTGAATTTCTCGGTTTGTGATTGAGCAGCATGTCAGGTAAAATGTGTTTGGGCTGAGAGACTGAATCAAACACATTGACTTTGACCCCCTCCTGCTCGGCTGTTTTTCTTGAATATCTGTGTATGTATGAAATTCAGCTAAATTTCTCTGATCGATCCACTATTTCTAGTATAACTTCTGTCAGTAAAACTTGTTCACGCAGTTCCACTCTTGTTGTGTGTATTTGTCTTTGTTAAAGCAGTATTATCGGTGGCTGTATTTTCCAAAATAATTGTATGTGTTTGGCTTCTTACTGTTCTCGAGAATGTTCGATGTAATAATGTATTAATAGATAGATATACTATCTATCTTTGTTTTACATTAGTTTGACTCTGTGGTGAATCACGCTGTGTGGTGATGTGATTGTTTATGGTACCACAGCAGCACAGTATCCAAAGGTTGGCCTACAGTTGGAGCAAAACAAAAAACTGGTCATGAACGCAGTCATTTATTGTTTCACTTATCTGGATGGTTGGAGTCATTAAGTATTTTGATATTGTGATAAAGGATTTTATTAATCTTCATCTTACTAAAGGAAACAAGCACATTGATTCAAAAGTAAACAGCTTCATGACATTGTATCAAAAAAAAAATCCTTGTCAGTCAGGTTGTTGGTTAAAGGGCAGTTTTTAGGGAGGTCAGATTGTCTCATTGATCTGGCCATGTATTGGTTTGATTATCTGCCAAGCAGCCATGTTTATCACTGGTCATTGACTCTGGAGAGCTCTGAGGATCTGCCCATCTGCCTGCTAAGTGGCTCTTATTGCAAGCTGTCTCAGCGCTGTGAATTGATTGGCATAAATGTCAGTCATTAATAAGACATGGGGCGAGCTCGACTTTCCGAACGACACCTGATGCTTGTGTTTCACCTGTGGGGAGCCAAGCAGGAAGGAATCAGCAGAGAGGAAATGGCAGGAACAGGAAAAACACATGCTTGCGTCATTTGGACAGTGATGGTGGTTACACAGATATAAAGTCGTCCCTTTAGAAATCTTTTCTCAGTGCTGAGAACATGGAAGATTCAGCGCTCTATCAATCAATAATACGGGGATATTAAATATTGCAATGTACTTTGGAGCCTTGACACACACTTTGTATTGTAAGTGTTATACAAAGGCAGGCCTTTTGTGTCATGTTCACCATAAAGCAAAATGTGACTGAATGCCTGTATGAAGAGAAAACCTGTGTGGCATCAAAATGTTGACTCTGTTGGGTGGGAGACAAAAAGAGATCTCATATCAGGATCTGGCAGTGGAGTTGATAGGAACAGGCTCTCATTTAACCGTAATTGTTACCTGCAGACTATTCACCTGGTAAATAGGTCAATGAGCACACTGGCAAACTCATTTAACATTGGCCAGTTCAAAAACAATGGGTCCAGCCAACACTACACGCAATCCTGTGAGTAATGATGTTTTTGAAAGTGGAATTTTACCAAGTGATCTCTAGTGTTTACAAATTCAAACTTTTAACTTTATTGGTATTTGTGATATCCTGTAGTGGGTTTGAAAACCTGTGGTCAATTTGAATGCTTAAAAAAATGTTTTTCAAACATTAAAGCAGCTATAAACAATATTTATAATGTATCAATAATTCAAGAGAATGTGAAGTGTGAAAGGGATGACTGGTAGTGGTAAAAGTACAGAAAATGCAGCTCCCCTCGGCTTTATGGAGCTTTATAATGAGTTTCAGCTCGTTTTTTAGCTGCACGGCACTCAACAGTATTGTTGTGGTTTGATCTCACATAGGGATGGGAATCAAGAATGGGTTCCCAATGGTCCAATCCATAGGAATTGTATGCCACCGAGCTTATGAATTCCTTTTATCAATGCCAGCATTATTTTCTGACAGTTGGGCATTGCAAAACAATGTCAAATCAAACTCATAGGTCTGCAATTTCCCAGCTTCACTGCAATTTCCCAGCTTGGGATCAATAAAGTATATCTATCTAAGCTGCTGGAAAGATCCAAAGCGTGGCTTCATTTCACGAAAGAACGACTATAACTAAAGACTGTGTTCTGACTCAGAGATAACAAAAAAGTTGAATTGATGCTAAAAATCTGTGTAGGGAAACACAGAAAACTGATCAGGAAGCAATAAGGTGTGCAGAGTGTGTTTTCATATTAATCTGCTGAAGGGAAAGTTTATCTTTGCGCACCGTAAATCTGAGTAGTGGTAGGTAGTGAAGTATGCAACTTACACAAGTGTGATGATGAAAATTGACCTCCAGTGCACAGATACACCAGGAATCTTTCTATCTTTTATCTACTAGAAGGTTACTTGTGACAATTTACAATACTGTGCCACAGATGAGGAAGTAGGCATGGTCCTGTCGGGAAGCAGCGCCGCTGATCTTTGACTCTGTAGTAAATTTGTGCCTCTGATTGGTGCCTTAGAACGGAGCGAGCCTTTATGCAAGCTTAACCAACTTACTGTAATGTGAGAGAGGGCAAATCAAGTGATAGTGAAATCTAGAGTTTTTGATATGAGATTTAATAATTAACTTCTCAGATTGATCTGTTTCCAGTTTATTTGCCCTCTGAAAGGACACTTTTGTAAACAATATTATGCTAAAATATTTATTAGCTCTTAGTATAGTTTGACCACTATTGCATTTCTTGCAGAGAGAAGTCATGTCAAATACACAATCATGTGTCTACAGTTGCTGCATGAAACAGCACGTTACAGGTACTTCGCACTTCCTTATTGCCCTGCTGGTCTTTTCAGGTCTCACATGAAGTGTTTCATTTCATCTGCTCACTCTGGTGAACCGTGCAACATGTGGACTTCAGGTCTGTGTCACTGCGGGCTGTTTACATAGTAGGATACAGACAGATTGCCGGCAGGACTTGGATTTTTCGGAGTTTCTTACTTTTAACATGGCTGTTTTCTTCTCAACAGAACAGAGGAAAAAATACTCCAACTCCAATTTTATCATGCATGAGACGTCGCAGTATCATGTTGAGGTAAGATCTGCTCTGTTTCTGATTCTCTGAAAAATTAAATATTTGTGTTATAATTTTATCAGTTTTAGAAATAAAGCAACTAATATGTAGAAATGGAAAGCTAGGCAAAAGATTTGAAACTCAATCACTAGGTTGAAAATCATTTTAGTTGTCATTAAAGTGAAATAAAAAGTTAAAGATTAATAGTTTTCTTTCATAGAAAACCTCATTATGAATGATCCAAAACATTTTTAGTTTCCTATGCGTTGCACTTTGTATTCTGTATTATTTAAATGTTTAATTTATTTTTTAATGCGACTAATGCATGTTGTATCTGTAGAAAGGCATCAGAGATAACATAAAATGAAACTGAATTAAAACAGAATCGATGGCAAATTTTAGAAGTTATTGAACCTCACATAAAAAACAAGATAAAAGTGAAGCACTTACTAGAAACATTATTGTTCCATTGCCCAGAGATAAAAGCAGATACACTTGTTAATCTCGAGATTACATCTCATGTACGTGACCTCATAAAAAAGCAATCAAACGTCTGATTGCAGCAGTGGGAGCTGATGTTGAGAGTCAGAGATGTGCTTAAGGTCAGGTAAGGTGTTTAACCAGGTCCCGTGTCTGCGCAGATAGGATTTCTCTAAATGACTCCCCATTATCTCACATGGGCAGGTAATCACAGATAACTGCCACGCCGACAGCAGTTGCATACAGAGCGGTGGAAGTGGCAATATTGCAGTTTGGATATCAGATATGTCAGATGAAACAGAACAGAAACAATAATAACGCTCTCAGGGCATTTTGAGAGATAAGTGTTTCAGCAGGTAATAGCCATAAGAAAACAGGCATAAATATACAGTTACAGTTAAAGGAATAGTTCAAGATTTCTGGGGGTTATGTGCTTGACCAACTGTTCTTGGCAACTAGCTGAGATTTGTTGCTAGTACAAATTAAACAATAATATAAATATAATGTGTTACTTAGTGAGCTTTAGGCGTGATTGTATGTGGATTTTATGTTTTATGTTTCCAAAACATACCCCTCCTTCTTCCCAGAGAACTATTGTTGTTTCACACCAGGTGACCTCACGGCCAAAAATCTTATCCTTCATTAACCAACCCACTACTTTCTCCTTAGCATCTCTCCACGTTCATTATGGACAAGACAGAGTCCATTGCCACAGTAGACGATGCCATCAAGAAACTGGTCCTTCTGGACTCAAAAGATAAAATCTGGACCCAGGAGATGCTCCTGCAGGTCACAGACAAAGCGGTCAGGCTGCTGGACTGTGACACACAGGTACGTCTCTGTCCGCACATTATGAGATTATGGTAACATGATTTATACTCACTGATTTATATTTGTGATCTAAAGCATATTTGTAAGTATTTGAATCAGATTTTCACATGCAGAAGAAAGTATACCTTTTGTGATGGGTACTGCATGTGCTGTCAAGTAAGTTTAAACGTCTTTGGTAGTACTACTAACCCTGTGAAAATATAATGTCTCATGTCTCTGGAGGAGATTTGTCAAGTCTGGGGAATTCAAGTGATCACCTAGGTACCTGGATAGTCTTGGGCCAGTTTTGTAAACAGAAAACCTGCATTGCAGAATGGGGGTATGGAGTTTGAAAGACATGAGCAATGAGCATTTAACCGGGCAGGGAAGAAAAAATGCTATAACGGGAACTATAGGATGCAGTGTGTGTGGGGTTAAAAGTCAGGATATCTCACCCAAGGTCTGCTGGGATTATTCCAGTGTTCCCTCGACCTTCTAGTATAAGTGGATATATGATATTGTAAGATTTTGTAGCTTGCTTTATGTTTTTCAGGCCTATTGAGAAGATTGGCATAATGGTATTTATGGTAACTACATACATATATATTTGTATTCTGTTCTGTAATTTAGATGAGGAACTACCTTCCCTGTAATGTTACTGAAGGTTGGCAGAGTGATATTATGTAAGGTGTTGAGGTGATATAACTTTTGCGGTCAGTGTTCAGTTATCCTACTGCTGAAGCTGAACCTGTGCTCTTGCTTTACCTACGACTCAAAGGTAGATTTAATTCAGTAACTCTCAGGTTTATAGTTCTTGCTGACAGTAGTCGGCATTATAATATAATGTGAACATCATGCAGCCATACATTTATTTTTTACATTCACCTATTTTCACCTACATGGTTATTATTTTGTCCATTTACATACTGAACATTTTTACATTTTGGGAAATTCACTAATTTGCTTATTTGCTGTCTGTCTGTTCAATATGATGCTACAACCAGCAGCCAGTTAGCTTAGCTTAGCATAAAGACAAGAGGCAGGGGGAAACACATAGAGAGGCTTTGTTAAAAGATAACAAAATCACTCAGAACTCGTAAAACGTTTTAGTTTTTCAACTTTGGCTTTTATACAGATTAAACAAACAGGATATAATGTGTTATTTAGTGAGTTATAGAAGAGCTGGGAGAGATGTTACTGTTGGACAGAGCCAGGCTAGCTGTTTGCCCCTGTTTCCAGTCGTTGTGCTAAGCTAAGCTAACCGGCTGCTGGTTGTAGGTTCATATTTGCTGTGCAGATATGAGAGTGGTAAATCTTCTCATACACATCTTTTATAAAACTATTAGTAGTATCTCACTGAGGACTCGGGTAGTATTACTCTTTCCCTCTAACCATTCCTCTGTTGGCTCCTGCAGGAGGAGTTAGAGAACTTTCCTCTCTCCATCATCCACATGAGTCAGACGGTCCTGAATCAAACACGTTACCCGTCTGTGCTGCTGCTGGTGTGTCAGGACAAGGAGCAGCACAAACCCGACATCCACTTCTTCCACTGTGACGAGGTGGAGGTGAGTCTCAGTTTGAATGTTACAGGCTTGGCTCAGTTTGCGTTCTTTAGCGTCTGTGCATGATTGGCTGGCTTTGTGTTTTGTGTCATTCATAAATCCAAGCTGTTGTTGTTGGAGCACCAGGTCAGATTTCAGTGCTGTTGGTGACAGTGTGTTTGTGTGTATCCGTTTACACTTTTTGCAGCCTTGTTAAGAGATATTTGCTCAAGATCTTTCCCTGTGTAATTCTGTAACTTCTTGTAAAAACAATATGGCTTTAAAGTTCAGAATCACTATTAGTAAGCTCAAAGAAATATTTGAAAGAAACTGATGATCATCATAATCAGGCTCATAAACACTGACAAGGATCTGAATATAACAACATTGTCACATATGGCTCTCCTTTGGCTTTTTATTTAAAGAATATAAATGAAAGTACGGTTTCTTATCTATAAAACTGTGACGTTGTTTAATGTGAGTAAAGAATTAGAAAGTCACTGTATTTAATTTCCCCACCTTTTGGCTGTATGTAAAGATGGTTTTATTTTTTGAGCGTCAAAGAGCGCATCACCACTCAATTTAAACAAACAAATGTACAAACTAGGCCCTAAAACAACAGAAAATCTGTCAATGCAAGACCTGTTTGTAGGTTTTTAGTTCACACCGCTGACCTTTCGAATGTCTGTTGGAACAACAGCAATAAATAGGTCAGATTGCTCTTGCAGCACCCAGAGCTTTGTGGCATAGATTATGAAAGATAAAAAAGATTTAAAAATATGAATCAATTTTATAATTGATTCATATTTTTAAATCTCCTGTGAGTTTGTCTTGACTTGAAATCCAAATGAAAGAATATTAGAAACAGGAAATAAACAATTATCACCGTGCATGCCAATATCATTCCTATTCGAATAGAATAGTTCAGTTTAGAACCCATCATGAGGTAGATATTATTATCTATTTGCAACGAGATATTGCTATTGGGTCTAGAGAAATGAACGGTAAAGAGAAATGTTTTTGGCTGTATTGGCTGCCAGTGATGTCAACTGTAAAACTGTACAATAGTAGAATGTTCCTTAACAAGTAAACAAATAAAATAAAATGTTTCTCTCCTCACTTTTTCAGGCTGAGATGGTTCATGCAGATATAGACAGTGCCATTGGAGACAACAAGCATGGGAAGAAAATGAGGCTTCAGACTCTGAAGTGAGTACAGTGCTGCAGATACACACACACACACACACACACACACAGACGTTCTCGCAGTCAAATACACATTGAAGGATGTGACACTGACCTGTAATTAGTAGTTAGCTAGCTTGATGTTGGGGTGCTGAAGGTTGCCATGTCTCCGCCTCCTCCTCCAGGGTGAACCAAGAGAAAATGAAGCATCACAGAGAAACAATTCTCCCCCCCTCCGCCCCTAAGGGCCTCTCACCTGCAGCGAAGGGACGAGTGGAAGCTACGAACACAGGAGGTGAGACTACACATACTGCACTCAGAAGAGTTGCATTCATATCAATGTGTTGTTCGTTTAATCACATGAGTGTTTTTGTGTTTGGATGTAGACAGACGAGCCTCACAACATGACGCAGAGTCACATGAAAAGCTGGCACAGCGCATTGAGAAGGATGTGGTGAGTGTTTTTTATCCATAATGATACCCGTCAGTACATTACACAGCTCCTTTCACTGACTCATAATGTCACATTGTACATGCTAATTGATGAAGATTTGTCTCCCTCAGCAAATCCTCAACTGTGCCCTGGATGACATAGAGATTTTTGTGTCGCGTCTGCAAAAGGCAGCAGAGGCCTTTTCTCAGCTCAACCATCGCAACAAGAGTAAGAAGAATAAGAAGAAAGGACCAGCAGGTCTGTCTCCCTTTCTTCTGATGTGGTGGCACGAATGCAGTGACAATATTTTCATATTGCTCACATCGCCATGTTTGTGTCTCTTTGTGTCCTGTGACCCGGGACTCTCATCCAGTGATGCATGTGTGGTAGTAAAGGCCAGTTTGGGGTCCTGATAAGTAACACAGTACTCATTACTCAATTTCATTACTGATATAATATTATTACTTATTCACTCCCTGGAAGTGCTTGTCTGGTGTATTTCTGTCATGTTACGCCCACAGAATGGGTGGTTTATTATTAACACTGTGCTTCTGTCTGAATTACAATGTTACTGTTATGTATACGCCTGACAAAGACTAAATATCGGTAAGATTATCAGTTTCCCTAATTATTACTATAATTAAAAAGTAATAATATTACTTGTTGAGTAATGATTTAGCGCCCAACACCGGCAGTGATGTGATGCTGTGTTTTTATTTCAACACACCTCGAGACATATACTGCACATGTAACATACATGTGACTGACTAATGCACCTGTTTCAGGGGCAAACACACATCATTTGGTATAATAACAATGTAATAGTAACACAAATGTGTGTTGTCCCTGACTACAGAGACAGATGTGCTGAAAATGATGTATTCTCTATCTAGAGAATCAGTTTCTCAACTTTGTTTAGAATCCTGTATGGAGTGATTTGTTTATCAAAAGATTTGAAGACTGATGAATTGTTTTAAAAATATATTTCTAGTTATATAAAATATAAAATACAAATTCAGTGGGTCTGATATATGTTAACCTTTGTGTAATTAGGAACTTCCAATGATACCTAAATTCACATTATATAACTCTGATTTCTGGGGTTTATGAGAAAGTTGAGAAACCATGATGTAGCATATTCTTCCTGAGGCTTTGACTCTGTGGCCAAAATTAACGTTTTATGTGTAAAGTTATTTATAAACTAACCATCATCGTATTGTTAACCTTTATTTCACTGGAGACGGAAGTTGTAAGCTTTAGTAGAGATGAAAGTGACTTTTAGGTTGATGAGCCCTGGCCGGAGAGTGAAATCCTGTGTCCTGTCTGGTAACTCGGCTGGTAACTCTGGAGTCTGTGTGTGGTCATTGTTGCTCTGGTTTTTCACAGAGGGCATGCTGACCCTGCGGGCCAAGCCCCCCACTGAAGCGGAGCTCATTGATAGCCTGCAGAAATTGAAGCTGGCCTTCAACCTCTTGGTAAGATATCACAGCTCCTAACCTCCCTCATTCAGCACATTAATCAGTTGCCCTTCATCACCTTCTTAATGTGTGTCCTGTCATTGTGCCGCCTGCAGGCCAAACTGAAGAAACACATTCAGAATCCAAGTGCGTCTGAGCTGGTTCATTTCCTGTTCGGTCCTCTGGAAATGGTAAGAGCTATAAATCTGATGTCAGACAGGTTGATATGGATGAAGGCTGTCTCACAGCGGGTGTCATCATCCTGAACACTGGGTGATTTTTCTGAATGTCAACAGTATAACTCCATGTCACTGGATACCCTCAGTGTTGACTGAGCACAGGCGCAGCTTACAAAAATACACAGAGCTTTTTTAAATGCACACAATGAAAACAGTTTAGCTTTTTCATTGTCGCCATCAGACAGTTTCAATTTTTTAATGGGACAACACCCACTGCCGTTCTCACTGCTGAACTCTCACCAGACTGGAGGGACATGGCTTTCAGCTGTGACTCAGGTGCAACCACAGTTACGTAATGTTGGTCTCCCAAGCCGCAGCGTTCAGCCACACCTTCGATACTGCTGTATAAAAACACAACGCTGTGATTAGGCTCTGCATTTGTATGGTGCATTAACCTCTAGACACATTGGATTTGCTTGATAAGATCAAGATAAAGCAGTGATACTCAAAATGTGACCACATGGTCATTAGCTGTTCTTAACAGTCACCCTCAACAGCACAGCAGCTACATGTACACATGTATGCGGTTTTTAGTTTTACACTGTAAATAAGATAAAGACACATTTTAGTGTGTTCAAGAGAAATTTGTAATGCAGTTAACTATCAGTATTTTATCCAGGATGCTGCAAATTATATTGTGTAGTTTAATTTCTTCAGTGAATACTCTGGCTGGATGTCAGACCTCAATATTTTTTTAGGATTGGCCAAATGTGAGGGGAGCATTGAGTATCAAAAACATTCAAGTATCAAAATTGGCCTTTGGTCAGATCTTTCATCTTGTTTACTTATTCTTTAGTCACATATTTTCTGATTCAAATTAAGACTTTAAAATGCTAATATTAAACAGTGTTTTATATAGACAAAGATCTTGAGCAGCTGTTTGTGTGTAGACAATATTAACAACAACAACTGATGCATTGAGACTACTGGCATATCTTCATGAATGAAACAACATTTTTATATAGCCTATTTTTTAAAACAAAGTATTGAAAAACAAATTGTACTAGTACCAAAATCCAGGTATCATATTGGCACAGATATTGAAACATTTGAAATGATAATATATAGACAAAAAATATCATCATAACACATTGTGTAGTCAATCAGTCAACTTCTGAATTCGTCCACAGGTTCTGCAGAGCTGTGGAAGTCCTGAACTGGTGCGTTCAGTAATCTCCCCTCACCTTTCCAAAGATGCTGTTGATTTCCTGCGGGGACACCTCACCCCCAAAGAGATGACTATCTTTGAGCTGCTGGGGGATGGATGGACCAAACCCAGGTACATAAATGGTGGCATTTATATACTGCTTTAATCCAAGGCACTTTACAATTTCCCTCTCATTTACACACACTCACTCCGCTGCTATACAAGGTGCTGGTCTGACAATCGAGAGCAACTGAACACTTAAACATGAATGCAATATTACTGCTGGCTGTCTGTACAGATTTGTAGCTTAAAGGTCACATTTTGACCAGCCTGTCCTTCCTCCTCCTGCAGGGCAGAGTGGCCCAGGGATCAGTGCGCTCCTCCTTATTACCCAAAGTTTCGTAATGGCTGGGAGCCACCGGCGGAGCTCTTTAGGACAGCCCCATGGGAAACAGAGGGACCCACAGGGCCACTGGGGCCTCCCATCAGCCCTGATTACAGAAAACAATCTGAGGATGTAAGGGTTTTGTTTGTTAGCTACCGTCTGTGAATGTACCAACCATTACAGGTCCCAACAAATTGTAACAAACATCTGTCTGTTTTTCCAGTTTTATGCGACTCATTCATCAAGCTCGTCAAATGGGTAAGTGATGAAGTCGTTCACACACTTTGCTGTCTCTTTCACACACAAAAACAAACTGTGATAACAGGATACAACATGTCTTAACAGGTCCTACAATGGGATTCCCCACACCCGCAAATATGCCAAAATTCGCTACCACTTTGTAGCACGGAATGCCAACGAGCTGTCAGTGCTGCAGGATGAAATCCTCGAGGTAAAAAATATTGACACAAAGATAAACATATATTTCAGCCTGGACCTGAACTTTACTTTCTAATGATTGTGTGTCGGATGTGTCTAATGGGGATAACGATCCGAGTTGTTCAGTGGCAAAAACAAGCACTTTTAATGGCCAAATTTTAAAGGTGTGCAATTGCGCACAAGGATTAGGTTGTAGTCTGTTTCACGGCTGCAGGCTGCAAAGTTTTACCCCAATACTGGACAAAATTCAAAACGTGTTGTTCCCATTAGTCACTTTGACACAAAAACATTAGAAAATAAGGTCCAGGTTAAAAAATACCGTTCACTGACCTCTGTCTTCTGCAGGGAATACACTAACTATGGATAAGTACCTCATACAACCCCACTTCAAGAAGCCCAACTATCCCTTATGTGATTGTGTCTGTTGTGAACAAATTGTAAAAATGAAAAGTCACTGCCAGCACTGAAGCAATTTCAGCTGCATGCAGATCATGAGTGTGCACACTTGGGTTTCATTACAGTTTTCAGTGCTGTGGAGTGAGATGAAATGTGTCTTGCAGGTGATAGAGGATGACAAACAGTGGTGGAAACTTCGGAATCGAAGCGGCCAGGCCGGCTACGTCCCATTTAACATCCTGGACGTGGTGAAGATAGAGGAGCCAGAGGCCGTCTACAACCAGGTGACCTGCTGTGCTATACATGCAGTGCATTAACATTACATTCTTTAAATAACACTCAAGACTTTTCTGATAGCATTGTTGAAAGCACCATTGCACCAAGACAAATTCCTCGTATGCCTAAAAACCTACCTGGCAATAAATCTGATTGATTCTAAATCTGATTCTGATTCTGAAACTCAGCCCTTGGTGTCACACGAGGCATTTCTGAGTTGTAGTTTTGTAGTTGTGAGGTGCATTTTTAGTATTAGCAGAGGCAAAGTCATGACATGGTAGAAGGTTTCCAGCAGCTACACTGACATTTAATGACAGCAAACATTGTAGACTTTGTAGCAGTATTAAGATACCAGTTTGTCTGCAATGCAACTAAGGGAAATGTTGTATTTTTGAATTTCAACCTTTTTTCACATTGTACATATGTCAGTATCAGTTTCACTCACTTTGCCTGCAGCCATAATCCTTATCGCAACTGCACAAAACGGTGCAACTGCACAAGGTGTCAGAATACTGACACTGACTGACTGTCACTATACTGACTAAAGTATTAGGTAACAGGACAGGTCGTGGTTTCTTTTGCTTTTGGATTCATTCATTTTGCAACTAGGAATTGTTGCTTCTGGGTATTAAATACGAAAGATGAAACAGACAGATACATTTGTCACAAGTAATCAGATGAAAATAAATAAATAACAAACAATGTATTGTATGTACAAGTCATCACTTTAATTATTTAACATTTTAATATAATTACAGAGTTTATCACAGGATAATCATGGAATGCATTGATCACAGATAAAAGCTAAAAGGATTTTTCCTTTTGTAGTCGTATCATCTGAACAGATCAGTGAAGCTTTGTGTACTCTTGCTGTGATCCTGCACATTGTGCAGCACTATGTTCCCACCCTCACTGAAAGCCTACATTCCCAAAGACAGGGACTGCACACATTCATTGCATGCAGGTTTACCAACGCCCTGCAGCAGCTGCTGCATGCAGCTACTCTTGCTACTCTGTGAAATACTTTCACACACATATTTTGCTTTTGGCTCCTGGGCAAAAATGTATCAACCTGAGAGAGGTTAAAGACAAACCTGTTTTTGGAATAATACAGGCTGCGGTTGCTTTCTCCTGAACAGTGTTTGTGTGTTTGTGTGCAGCAGGGCTACACGACGTCACCTCCTGGTTCTCTGAGCCATGGAGACAGCTTCAACAAGGGGAGACCCAAAGACAGAAGTGAGTGAACACAAACAAGAGTCATATATTATTTGTCTTTTTGAATCAACACAAACTCTTACAAGTTGTTGGTCTTGTTCTGACGTCTGCTGCCGTCTTGTTTCTGTGCTGCAGCGATGGATGACGTCAACACGGAGTTATTGCAGAAAATCACTGCTAACAAAAGCCAGCCGGCCACCAGGAAGTTCCGTGTGGAGCGATCATCCAGCAGCCATGTACCTCTCACCTTTGACTCAAAACCAGAGCAGGTGACTGCATGGCTCAGCGCATTAGGTTTCTCAAAACCGTAAGTCACCCACGTAGTCATCAGTCCTTTTCCTACACCTTCTTCAGTTCTGACTGAAATGTCAGAAATTATTATTATTATTATATTTGGCTTGCATTGTATTTCGACAGTTTTAACATACTGTCAGCAGTGGATTTTTAGTACTTCAGTATTTTCTACAGACATTCATGGAAGATAAGTCCTTTGATGATCCTCTCACTCCTTCCCCACCATGAAGTTGACGTTTGTGAGTGAAATATCTCAACAAATATCGGATTGACATGAAATGTATGTCCCGCTGAGGAAGAATTGTGATACCTTTGGGGATCCTTTGACTTTCCATTTAGCACTTAACTGGATTCACAGGATCAAGAGATTGCGTGATTTATCATGCCAGGCTTCATGTTAAAGCGCTTGTGTCCAAACCACACTGGTTCAAACAAGTTAGCGTCCTATGACGAACTGCTGAAAACCACGGGCATGTGATGACAGCGGGAACAACAATGTTGGCTCCTAAAGAGAAGAGAACTGGAAAGTATTTCTTCTTTGAAATAAGACCAAAGAACAGCACTAAAGGCTTTTCCTGATTAAAAATATGTTTTCCCTCTTCTCCCGACTGGATTCAGCAAGAGTTTGATTCACCAACTGGCTTTGGTAGTGGAAAAAAGGGAGGTTTTGATTGGTTGACGTTAGTCCATGATAGAGAGATGGTTCATCCAGTCACCTGCCATGTATTTTTTGAAAGTACCTGCCCTTTTCCAAACAGTTTCCAAGGACAACTTCCCTGATAGTTCTGTGTAACAAACCATATGTCCTTTCAGTAGCATCCTCAGGTCAAAATTTTAACTTGCCCAATACTTTGGTTTATAACTTGAAAATGTCCACATTACATCTACTAGACATCCGCATGTTATTATTGTCACTGTGTGCATGTTAGCCTGCTGAAAACAGGCAAACAACACTCTCTATCTTTAGACCCTTGATGATGTTAGCATTTAGCTCAAAGCACCACCGTGTCAAAGTACACAGCTGGACCAGCAGCAGCTGTTATCACCCCAGGAGGAGAGGTGGAGACCCGGGAAAGACACCATGCTGGCCCAGCTTGGACTTAAGGCTGCTCCGGGTTAATGTCTGGTCTGGACAAACAACAGGAAATCAGAGGTTGTTGTGCCCAAATCTTTACTGAAACATGCCCCATTAACATCTCAGCTCCTCAATCCTCGTTCTGACCCAAAAGAGCAGGACGAGAGGAGACGGACTCTGTGTTTACATCGATGATGCTTGGAGACAAAGTGGATGGACACTTCTTTTTATGTGAAAAGGAAATTTAAATGTCCCAGAAAGCCATCCCATTGAGCCAGCATGCACAGTACCAGGATGCTGGAACAGACACACGCCAAATAGATCCAGTTGTTATAGATAACACCTGTGCTTTTCCTGATATTAAATGTAAAAGTCTTTGTCTGCAGGACGGTTGAATGTTTGGGGATCCTGACTGGAGCCCAACTGTTTTCCCTCAACAAAGAAGAACTGAAGGCGGTGTGCGGAGACGAAGGCGCACGAGTCTACTGTCAGGTCACCGTGCAGAAAGCACAGGTGGAGGTCAGTCACACCTGTTTCATTTACTGTTAGACAGACAGACAGTAAGAAAAAAGCCACATGTTAAGACAAGTGAATACACTCATACTACAGTTATCAAACTATTACAGAGTCACCCTCATATAATTAATACAGGTGCAGTCCAGTGTGTGCACAGTGTCATCAGGTCAGAAGTATTTAGGGAGGATTACTAAACAATGTATCAACTCCCCACATGGAGTATAACATTATAACAGAGTTATGCAGGATATGTTAAAAAAACAAGGCGATTACGCTAAAGCAGATGAATCAGTAGTTATGTTCACTGATAACTTAAATCTCAGATCTTAAACTACAGAATAAACCTGTGATATTATTCATGAAATGTATAATATTTAATACAAATAATTTGCTTTGGCCATATGCTGTTTTATGCGGGGAGGATCTTAAGCAAACAGAAAGAGGTCGTCACTGAACATAACGTCAAAATCTTGACCTACATAAGAAGTCTGACCCATGTTAATAAAAAATTAAAATGCTCCTTGCTCGCTGTCTTAAAGCTGGGGTTGGTAATCTTTGAAAGCTAGCGAGAGGCAGCGAGCAAGGTTTGAAAATAGCTCCGCTCCCCCCTCTGATTGGCTCATGGTTCCGCCTCCTCTGATTGGCTCATGGTTCACCTCTGATTGGCTCATGGTTTTCCCCCCTCTGATTGGCTCATGGTTCCCCTTCTGATTGGCTGCATCGTTCCCCCCCCTCTGATTGGCTCATGGTTCCCCCCTCTGATTGGCTCATGGGTTTTCCCCTCTCCCGTGCAGTGTGGTCGGTCCAAGCCACGCCCCCACAAACTTGGCGCACGTTAACGTTAAGCTACCCCGCCGACATTGAGGGGGGGGCTGCAGAACTAGAACACGAAGCAACCTGAATGGTTGTTGCTCTTCGGACCGAAGGCCACGGATTTGGCTCGGAAGTTCTGCTCAGTCCTGCAGCTGACAGAGAGCTCTGATTTTCTCCGTTCTTTTTTCTGAAGACATAACGAATTGATTCCTCTGACAACAGAGGGACCATTTCACCCAGTATAACAAAACATGCTTCTGAACAGGATTGCCTACCCTACCTTTAAGTCCTGATTTCCTCTTCATCTTTAAGATTATCTTAGTTCCCTGACAGCTGACAGGATCATTTACTGTGTATTTTCACATGCTCTGATAAAATATGCTCTGTTAAACATTTAACATTTGTGTGTGAACAGGTTTTAATTTACATTTATTGGCCACAGAGAAATTATGAATATGTTTTTTGTTCAATGATCCATGTGCTTGGATAAGAAAGGTAGCCGTTTTTTTTAACAGTCACTGAAAGGTCCTAAACTTATTTTCTTTCTAATAACTTGAACAGAATTTTGAAAGAGAAAACAAAGAAATCATAAATAAAGTTGAACATTCCTGTGTTTACAGAAGACCAGTGGAGACTCAGAGCTACAGGAGATCATGAGGCGGAGGCAGGAGAGGATCGACTCCGGCAGCACAGACTGAACCAGCATGACCCATGCAGACGCTTTACTCGCCTCACTGCTTTCTAACTGCAGCAGCTTCTTAAATTGATCTATAGTCATAGATACTGAAGTGTTGTATACATTTTTAATTGTATATTTATTTTGTATCAACCAATGTGTATGCATTCAAGTGTTTTCTTATCTAATTATGTTGCTTTTGTCTTCATTGTCTCAGAACATAGATCTATGTACAGTTTTGTGTGTATGCGAGCGTGAGTGTGCGCGCGCGACAACAAGCATGTAACATACATATTTGTACAAGCAGTGTTTGATGTTTATGCTTATTGTCAATATTGCAGCTATTTGATGAATGACTTGTTAAATAAGTAGATCTTAGCTATATCACATCTAAATCTGTGCCAGAATGTATGACACATTTTCTGATATATAGCCAATTATTTTCACATGACTTGTTTACAGGTATAATAAATAATAAAACACGCTCTATGTTAGTCCTCCTAGCAGGCAGCAGAAGTAGTCTTACTCTGACTGGTAACTGCAGATCAGCAGAAGGTATTAATATAGAATAATGTTGCTGTTTATAATCAGAATTCAGACATTCTGGCACCACAGAGAAACTGTCAATAGTCCTGCATGAACTTATTGTCAGTAATAGTGAGATGCTGTTATTAATGTGTTTTAATGCAGCATGATATTTTGCAGTGTGAACTGCACGTACAGGAATAAGGAATATGATGAGATTATGTTGTTCTGATATTGATAATTAAATGAAGATTTCGACAAAACGTTCCACAGGGTTGTAAATATCATGGGACACTGTTTTAAAAAGAATTAAAAAAATAAACTTGTTAATTATTTGATATCACATCTTTTTTTTTGTACACAATTCTTGTGTTTGTCTTTAGATTAATAATGCCAGAGGTAGAGAAACAGTCAATACAGTTCCTTTATTGTAAGACCAGAACAAGAGTTGCAAGTAAAGAAGTTTGACAGAAAGAAGAAAATTTAATTAAGTGGAGAACATTTTCATCCTCAGTTAAACAGGATGTGTCATTTGTCTGTTTTATTGTTCAAACTGTATCACATTGTAAATAAAGAAAAAAACATCACCTTAAATAACTCACAAATCAATTTTCACGATTGTATTGATAACACCATACCACTGATGATCAAGATACTGTAAGGCAATTTAGAGAAAATCCTGTGAGCACTAAAAATACTGCACAGAATCTGAAAAGACTATAAACTATAACACCAACGATAAGAAAAGATCATTCCCACACTATCAACTGGATTATAAAACCAAACTGATACAATCAATGTATGATGCAGAAGAGAAGAAAAACATCACTCCTTTTAGGTACAGTGTAGAGTATACAATTGGTCATTTATGGAGATATGCATCAAGCCAGAGGTCCCCTGAGTTTTTCAGTGACCTGAAAAAGAAAATGAAAGAAAATGCACAAAAAAAAAAAAATCAAAGTAATTTACATTTGTGAAACTCCCGAGAAAATCTATTACCTCATTCTGTCTTCATTAATCTGTCATTTGCACAAATGTAATATCTTTGGTTAGAAAATCTGTACACACACACACACACACACACTTCTCTTGCAGCGTTGTCAGACAACCTCAACCAGTCTCATCCTGGCAGTAAATAATGTACTCCTATTACTGGACTTACCTGATAACATCAACAAGGCCTTGCCACATCGTCTTCACCTGGTAAGGAATCCCATGTTTCTCACACAGTGCATGGACCAGCGGCGCCACCAGGTGGTAGTTGTGGCGCGGCATCGTAGGAAACAAACTAGAAACAAAAGGAACAGACAACATGTCTCAACAATTGCGTTTTAGGTTACAGGAACCAGCATTAACCGTTTCAGCAGTTTGAGCTAAAGTAGCTTGTCTGTTGGATCGGACCACACGGGCCAGCCTTCACTCCCCACCTGCATCAATGAGCCTCGGCCCCCCATGACCCTGTCTCTGGTTCTGTTCCTTCCTTGGACCACTTTAATAGG
>NW_023339762.1:14501966-14537242 GCF_004916995.1 Morone saxatilis | reverse complement strand
CACGTGCATCAGTGAGCCTTGGTCGCCCATGACCCTGTCTTTGACCTGTTTTTTTTCCTTCCTTGGACCACTTTTAATAGATACTGACCACTGCAGACCGGGAACACCCCACAACAGCTGCAGGTTTGGAGATGCTCTGATCCAGTCGTCTAGCCATCACAATTTGTCCCTTGTCAAATTCGCTCAAATTGTCACGCTGCCCATTCTTCCTGCTTCTAACACATCAACTTTGAGGACAAAAATGTTCACTTGCTGCCTAATATATTCCACTCCACCCTGACAGGAGCCATGATAACCAGATAATCAGTGTTATTCACTTTAGTGGTCATAATGTTATGGCTGATCTGTGTATATTGTTTTAGTTAATAGAGCTACGTAGTTATCAAATGCACTCCTCATGGCCAGAAATAAACTCTTTGTGTCATTCATCTTCTCACTAAGATAGATGGTGGTTTTTTTCACATCAAAAATATTCTGTATCTTTCCTGATGAAGCACATTACCTGAGTTTCACAATCTGCTCCGCATTCCCTCATCCTCTCTTTTTCTCATCCTCAGTACTCTGCATTGCTCTCTGTCTCCAGCCCCTGCTCTCTTCTCCCAGGCCATGTACTTTCCTTCAGCTCCCCAGACCTGAAGCTGTCTGCCAGATAACCTGCCTGCCCCGACCCATCTACACACCTGTTCCCACTTCTCCCATCAGCCCTGCAGTCAGCTGCTCTACTCTGCCCACTCCTCACCTGCAGCTGATCCCCTTATGATACGATGCCATGCTTCATGCTTTTGCTTTCTAGCCTTTGTAACCTGTCTGTACCTTGTTTCTTGGAACCCCATTATCTGTTTCTAGATTTATATTTAGTCTCTTATAATAATAATAATAATAATAATAATAATAATAAATTAACAACGTTAATTCTGTTGATTTCTAATGTGAGAAGTAATACTTGAGATTAGAAACCAAGTTTTGAGGTAGTTTAAGTAGCTTTAAGGTTGTTAAAATTACCTTATTCATTTTATTTATTTATTAATTGTCATATTCACTATATTCTACATCAGCTTGTTCCAACTCTTCTATGAAATTATACTGTACTGTACAGTAAACTTTATGATGTTTGCATTGAGTAAAATATTCAAATAATTTGATTTTTTTTTTTTTTCTTTTTCAAAATTCTGTAATGTATCTCAACTGGAATTGTGTTTGGCTGTGCAGTTTTAATGTGTAAAGGCTGGTCACTGCTTCTTAAAGGGTTAAATTATTTTTTATTAGGTTAGGTTTATTAGGTTTTCTGGAAAGAGAAAAATTGCCCCTGCAATAATTTGACTTGACAGTGATTACTATTAGCTGCAGGAGCTTTCAGAGATATTTGGTGGACCCTTGCATGCTTTTGTGTCTGATTTTCCTTCAAACTTTGAACTACTAAACACACCTTCTCCTGAGACCACTACTTAAGTCTCACTCACTGACTTACTGGTGTTCGATTTGAAAGTTGAGGTGTCCACTGAACCAGTCGTTGAAGGAGGACTTCTCAATATTACAGGTGGCTTGTAACTAAAGTATGGATGAGACAAAAGATGAGTTAATAATCAGCAACTACAGTTGAAAGCAGTCAGGGTGTTTCATAATAAACCAGGTACCTGCATGGTCAGCCAGTCATGGTGCTTCTCGTGGTCGATGTCCATCGGCAGATGATTCATCTGAGTCACCCACACAAACCAGTGACTCTCCAAAAACCTGTCAATCATAACAATAGAACAGTGAATAATGCGTTACACCGTGAGATACAGGTGGTAAAAATGTGGTATCACTTCCTGATAAGACATACTTTATAACAGGTTATAAAATAAGTTATATAACAAGTTAAACCTAGTGAGTTTATTTAAAGGTCTAGTGTGTAACATTTAGGAAGATCTATCTGGAATATAACATTCATAGGTATGTTTTCATTAGTGTATAATCACCTGAATATAAGAGGAAGGTTTGGGGAAGCATGTTTTAAGAAATGTGCGTACAAGTTGGACCCTTTTAAATTTAGAATCCACCTTTAATAAAAGTGCTGCAGAGCATCCAGCTCAAAAATCATTCATTAATAATTTAAAAAGAACATTTACAACTCTCCAGTGATCCATAAGTTACAACATAGAAACACCAAATAAAGTATCTCTTATAAGGAAGTCTTACCAAAAAACGTTTTGAGTTAATATTCTTTCAGGTGATTTACCTGACGAAACTGATGAGCGCCAACGAGCCAAACAGGCCATACAAGGGTACATAACAGCACAGGTAGCGAAGGTAGTAAGACATAGACCAAGCCAGATCCTTCACAAGACAAGATGGTTAATATGATTCATATATCTCTGTTATTAAGAATCCTGACCCCCTGAAACTCATCTCTTATCTTTACTTGTGCAACATTTTCACTGTAATGTTTGTATTATTTCAGGTCTGTAAGTTGAAACAATAATAGAACTATTATCCTACATGTAACGTGACATATCAAACAAAAAAATCTAAAAATAAATGGAACTGTACCACACAGAAAACAGGATCTTACCACCCAGTCATGGCGGGAAATCATGGTGCGTATAATCTGAATGTGAAAGTAAACTGGAATGAGCAGCGGTGGTCCAACTAAAAGAGAAAAAGGCAACAATTATTTCTGTAAAGTTTTCACAGTTTCATTCTTTTAAAGTGACTCCAAGAAAACGTACCAAGAAGGAAGTACTGGTGTTGGTGATGATAGGGCATATATTTGATCTTCTTTATGCCATACTGTAACAGAGATGAATACAGAGTTAGAATGAGCAGCTGGTGAGAGATTAAATAGTATATCATACTGGATGTTTATGGGCTGTTTCATACATATCAGCTTTGTGCTACTTGCCTCTACTGGTTGAGTGGCTCCAACTACGAAGATGTGCAACATGTTGACATCTGGGTCCTTACTGAAGATGTTGGGTTTAGCATGATGCTGGAAATGCCGATGATTCCACCAGTTGGCAGAGGCTCCCTTAAGAAAACAATCTTTTTAATATCTATGTAAAATTTCCAGAGAGGAAATAGGCTGAGAATATTTATATATATATCGAGAATACAAATTACCTTTAGATGACCGATGACAAACTTGTGCAACATGTGATTCCAGCTGGACTTCTTGAAGACAGACAGGTGGCCAAAGTCGTGCTGCAGCCATCCAGCCTGCGACTACAGAAGAAGCATTTAGATGATTTGTTTGCAGCAGAATTTGACTTATAGTTCGTCAAGAGATAATGATGCTCCGGTCACCTGAGCAGTTGCCAGCATGATCGAGCACAAAAACGTCAGAGTCCAGCTGGTTCCCCAGAGCCAGATGATGAGCCAGGCGAGGGCCTCCAACAGCAGGATGTGACCCAGGTGGAGGCAGAAGAACAAAGGCCGAGCTTTAAACAGACCCTCGCTCTCCGCCTGCGCGCGTAAAGTGTGGAAATCCTGCATAATTGCTGCCTGAGAGCAGAAAGGCAGAAAAACAAACGTCCTGTAAAGCTGAAAAGATGATGCATGATGTGACATTTGCCAGTTTTGGGGGGGTGTATGAAACATGGATGATCTAATAGCTTTTAAGGATGTGCAGCAGCAGAGTTTGTGTTACAGAAAAGAACAAGAGTTTGACTTATTTAACAGCTAATGAAACACGAGTGTCCAGAATCTCAGATGTGCTTGAACAATGTAAGACTCATGAATAACAAAACAGATCTGTTAATGATTTGACCCCGCTCCTTCTCCTCAGGTGTTTCTGGACATGGCATCCATCCTGTTGACTTACACTTAAGCTGCTACGTAATGTGAAGTTTTATTTGAAGAATCTGAGACAGATCTCACATTTTTGTTTTGGTCCTGGCTGGGCTCTGTCGCTGCCAGCTCTCCAATCAGCAGGGGCTTCAGAAACTTTTGCACAAACTTTAAATCGGGATGAAAAGCAGTGAATGCCTCCTGGAATGCAGAAATGACAAAGCCTGTCAGGGATGCAGTCAATAAAAAGCTATGTACATGTATCAGTGGAGGAAGAAGCACAGAATACAAATCAAAATACAGTCCTGCATTCAACATGTATCATGTCCTGAATATATTGTATGAAAAACATCCTTGCAAGCTGTGTTATCCATAGATATATGATAGGATGGAGAGGGACTCATTAATATGAAGGAGGATTGGGAAAGGCTTTGAGGGGTGGTCAGATGATAAATAGGACAAGAAATAAGCCTACTTTTTTCAGACTTTTCTCTAATATTTAAATTTTGTTTTTTAAATATTGGATAATTTGTCCTCTTTGGTGGAATTTGTGACAACTTCTGAAATGTGACAAAGGTCACCAATCTTAGTTTAAGATTAAATCAGCAGACTCCTTGAATCACAAGCCAGAAATGCTGATTTAAACAGTGTTTTCGATTTATCTGATCTGTAGACAAAAACGTAATGAAGTACAATATATTCTTCTGAAATGTGGAGCAGAAGCATCAAGTGGCAGGTGATATAGGGAATATTCAAGAACCTCAAAATCATATTTAGGTTCAGATGTGAGTTAGTCATATTAGACCATTGATATTTATTAACACCAAAACAACAAAAGCTACTTATGTTGTCAGGAAATGTGTTAATAATATATTTATTTTCAAGAATATAATAACTTAAAAGCCATATTACCGTGGCATCCTCTCCAGCATAGTGGCTGATGACACGATGCCCTCCTGGGTGCCTTTTGGCCCACTGGGTTATGTTATAAACCTTTCGATCAATGACCAGCCACTGGTCGTTCCTGTTGCAGTGGCTCTGCACCTCCTCCCAGGTGTAAACACCACCAGCTCGCCTGCTGCCCGACTCTCCTGGCTCCGTCAGTTGGCCTCCACCTCCCATCCTCACTGCTGTCTCTGGCCTGGATCCACCTGTACCCTACACTAAAAAGATCCAGCCAGCCACAAGTTTGACACCTGGATGTGGGAAAGGTCTGTTAACACCCCTCTGACAGTCTGCAGCTGCAGATTGTGCAGAGGGAGCAGCATTCAGAGGAAGAGGGTTTTAACCTATTGCTCCCTTTACTAAAAAACACCCAACTGAACACAAGTGAAGTAAGACAAAGAGCAGAGCAACACCTTCACTAATAATAGATGATGAAATCCGACAACCAGGAAGCTGTTTGCTGAAACAGGGCGGATTTTCACATATGGAGTTGGCATCGTTTGTCTGTATCGACATTAAGCACGACTGTAGCCTAAATGCACATCCCCAGACAGTTAAATCATCTATATTTAGCCTGTCAGTGCGTTAGAGACTATTCATTTCTATAGCAGCCCGTGTAAGCAGTCGCAGTCCATCATAATGTGAAAAATAGGACACGCAGCAGAGATGTCAAAGCACAAAGAGTCTATCGAATAACGTTTATCGCCTGTGAATCGATTAATTCAACACTAATCGCACATAATAACGGGGTGGGAGGCTGCCCAGCCTACAGGCCCGCTGCATGAAGATAAAGAAATATTTCAGACTTACAATATTCAGATTGTGGCTACTCTCCTCGGGGTTCAGACACATTAACACACCGGCTCACTTTATGCGCTCCCGTTCCGTTCACATCCATTTTCAACCGTAAACATCCCCAAATTCATCCTCTGTCCTCCTCAATATGTCCACGGACTCATTCACCCACTCATTCAGTACGAATTCCAAGCCGATCATTCGAGGGTTTCTGGGCCAATCGGCGTACAGTATATCCTAGACCACTGGCTGATGTGCAATAGGCTCAATAAACAGCTCATCTGAATATTACAGAGTCGTCTGTGCGCTCAGACGGAAAGAGTCTGCGGGAGCGCGTCGCTTTTTACTCTTTCCTCCATTATACACAGTCCGAAGAGAAATACTCTGACCCAGCAACACCACAGTGTGAAAAAACAAACGCTGTTACAAGTGAAAGCATTCGTAAAATGAAATAAAATTTTAAGTAGGCTTGGCATCACAATAGATACCAAAAGTGAGTAAGTACTCATTGGACAGTTTCAGAAAAATAGATATTATAGCCTATCACTGGATTATAATGAGTGCATTAATGTCACTTTAATGGTGCAGCTGGTAAAGGTTTAATTTATAATAATACATCATCATTTATTAATGTATAATGTAAAATATATGTAGTGGACCAGAGCATAAAGAAAGTAGCATAAAATGGAAATATTCAAGTAAAGTACGTTAAAAATGTACTTAGTTGGATTACACACATACAATGTTACTGGGCATTATCATTGTGGCCTACAATAGGTATGGTCGTAGTTGTAGTTCACTTTATATTCTCTTAATTTTATTGTAGTTATTTTAATTACTTATGGCTCTTTTTCTTGCATTGATGTTTATTACCTACCTCATCATGATTTATGCTACTTGGTTTCCACAACATCTATCTATCTATCTATCTATGAATTGCATTTTAGTGGGGTTTGTTATCTATCTATCTATCTATCTATCTATCTATGTATCTATCTATCTATCTATCTATCTAGGTTTAGGTTTGCTGGTGTAATCTTCTCTTCTCCAGTCCAATACCTGATATTAGCAGCCTGGCATACAGCAGTAGTTACAGTTATATAAACAGTGGTTTAGGATTAGTTTGAGGTGGCAAAATAAAGGCAAATCCGTCCATTTTTCATTGACTTGCCTGTTTTCATTGTCAACGTTTGCTGTCCTCACTCATAGTGAACATTTACTAACTGGTAAATTAAGTGCTTGATTACACACTAATGAAAACATAGCTATGAATATTATATTCCATTACTGCCAATAGATTCTCCTTAATGTTACACATTCACCTTGAAGGCAGGCCAGCTCACCTCTATCCAGGTTCAGCAGTACCTGTTTAATGAATTTAAAATGCACTACGGGTACTCCAGGTACAGTTCATAAATTAGGCCAGACCCGAGGCACATTACCTGAGGGGAGTTAATCCACGCCAATATGTTCCCTGCTTTTGATGGGTTCAGGTGAAGAGGAGCCAGGTCTTGGGCCACCGCTTCCTGAAGGCTGGGGACTCCAACAGGAATTTATTTGAAGGCATTCTCATCATTAATATCCAAACAGAGTGTGAGGGATGAGATAGAAAGACAGACTATAGGGAAGGGAGATACGAGGGATTTGTTTGTACGATCTGGAATCACTGAGTATTAATAGCATAAAAAAGTCAAATAAAATAACCCCACAATGACCAGAGGCCTCAGTGAGACAGGGAAGATGATTTCTGTTGGCACTGTAATCTGAAAGGTAGAGAAATACAGAAAAATGGTCTAAATTAACTTAATCATAACTTCAGTCCCCCCAACAACAACAACAATAACAAAACAAAATATACCCACCTTCGTCTGTCGCAGTAAGAAGACAACAGGTGTTACCAATGATATTAATTAAGGTCCCGCTCCATTCAGGTCAAACAGAGTCAGGATGCTGCTATTGTGCGTGTTGGCTCACTGGAAAGGCTCATCATTGATAACACCTGTGTTCACCCTATTATTTCATGTCAAAATGGCCGCTGTTCTTTTTTAATATCTCTTCTTAAAATGTTGTTTGACTCCAGGTACCATAGTGACCAGTAAACACAGAGTCAGCATGGTCATCTGTTGCCATCTCTTAAAATCATAAATGTTTTTATTTTTCACAGCTGAAAATAATGAGATTGGCAAGTTTAGTATACCATCTCATGATTAAAAACACAATACTCCTAACATTATATTATGAAAGTGGTCCTTCCACCAGCAGATGGCGCAGATGTGTTCCTTTAATCAGACACCTTCCTTGTCCTCATTTAACCCTGAGGATGCAACAGCAGATATCATTACAGTCTTGTGTTTCATCCAGAAAATTCATCCAATAGTGTCATATAACACATATATTATATTTCATTATTAATGATCTGCTTTTGGTACAAGATGAAAAAAAAGACCATTAATGTCCACAGTTGATGTTGTTTTCATTTGGTTTTGTTTGTCCGTATGTTTCCGACGCTGTTTGGGTCACGCAGTGCTTCATCTGCATTCAACACGTTCACCTCAGCAGTCACATCCATTCGCCGCCTGAGGTCTCTGTCTGCCTGTCTGTCCGTCTGTCTCTCTGCTGCTGCTTACAGTCCATTGTGTCATTTTTCAGGGTCGTTTCAAATGCAATGCAGAAATTTGCAAATCAGCTCTTTTGGTCCTCAGCATATCAGACAGGATTATCCTCAAGCAGCGTGCAGCCTGTCTCCCTGTTTGTCCGCTTCTTCTGCCACAGCTCATCAGGCTGACAGAAGCGCTGCACATCTGACCCCAGCAGCTTTTCCAGGCTTTTCTTCAGTATCACAAGCCACAAAACAGGCCGTCAATCATAAAACCTGTCTGCTATTGTCAGGTATTCAATAAAGTCAGAGGTGGAAGAGTGAGTGGGTATATTTAGGACATTTTTAAGATATTGGTATGCCTACTTAAAGTTATAATCTGTAACATTTCTGCATTCAAATGTCGATAAACATTAAACCTTGTTTATGTTATATATGTTGTTGAGTTGTGTACTTACATTATCCCTAGTATTTCCAACAATGTTCAAACACAGAGAAATCTGTAATTTCATTCAGGTAACAGTGCATTTCACCGTTCGTCTATCAATAGCGTCCTATCCCCTTTTGTGCATGTATTAGTGTTGTGCTTGTCTGCCAGAAGCTGTCATACGTTGACTTTTCATCCAGTTTTAAGCAACATTTTTATGATACACCTTTTAGATCTTGGTTGTTTTTAACTATATATTTTAATCAGATGAAGGATTTTAGTCATCAGACGTTTGGAAGTTATCACAGAAACAAGCTGAGCTAAAGTTAGCAGAAGCTCGGCTGGCAGGCCCTCCAGGATGTCCTTTATCCCAGTTTTAAGGCAAAACCACTTTATTCAGAGTTTTTACCGGTTAAATACATATTGCTGCTGGTGGTCTACTACACAATGTCAGAAGTATTCAGAAATATTGCTGAAGTAATATAGCAATTAAAAATCAAAGTACTGAAGAATAAAATGGAAATTACAAGGTAAAGTAGAGGACCTTAAAATTGGTCTTTGAGTAAATGTATTACTCTACTCTCAGTATGCAGTTGTAATGGAGTATTTTACATCGTTGTTAGTATGAGAGGATGTGAACATTTCTCCACTGGATAAAGTTAGCTGGTGCTGTACTGCTGTTGTCCTTTTATTTAAAACTTGCTCTGGGCTCATCCAAGTTTTGGAGCTATTTTGAGCCACAGTGTATGCATGTATTTTAGTCGTGTCACATTCATTTCAATCTGAACTGCATTTTAGTGGGTTTAGCGTCTATCTATCTATCTATCTATCTATCTATCTATCTATCTGAAAGCAAAACTTTTACTTGGCTAATAGCACTTGGTAAGACTTTAGCACCACATTTATCTCACTATTTGCAGATCAAGAATTAAACAATCATTAAAATGCTTCAATAAAACTATAAAAATATGTTAAAATACTCTTTATCCTACTAGTTAAAGCATCAATAATTCTTACATTGGTCTGACGTTGAGCACTGTTAGAAACAGTTATTTCTGTTTTTTTTACGTCTGTTCTGTGTCAAAGCCAAACGTCACACAAAGGCTGTCGTCACAGCTTTTTAATTGGTCTATAAAAACCTGCTGAAGCTAATGTCTGTAGTGTTTGATACAAACCAGCACTGGAGTTACCATCTTTGGAAAGTCCAGGAGACTGTGTGAGGATTACTGGTCTTTTACAATGTAATATTTATGATTATGAATTTAGAGGAGTGGAAGAAGAATTAAGATCCTTTACTTAAACACAACAATACTACAATACAAAATAATCTGTTACTCTGTCCTGGATGTTACTTCAATATGTTATCAGTAAAATGCAGTAATATACACAGTATTATAATGGCTCCTGTTAGTGTTATATGGATTATTTACTGGTGTTTTTGCTGTATTTTATTGTTGGTTGGGGTGGATTTTTTTCAGATTTTTAATTGACACTAGACCATGGTTACATGGCATGTACAATAATGATACAACAATGACACACAGCAGGAATATTATGCAAAACATAAATGTTCTCAAGTAGTACTGTAACACTTATTATATCTGTCTGTAATAGAATCACCTTTAGCACTGTAGACAGTTTAAATACCTACTTTTCCTTGTATACTCTGATTCTCTCTTGGATGACCTTTGCTAGAAAAGGTTTGTGATATTTTAGAAAACTCTTATGATTTGTAAATTAAAACTAGGAAAGAAGCACAATATGTTCCTCTGAGACAGGAGTGCCCAAACCTTTTCCCTTGGTGCCAAAACTGAAACTTACAGGTGTATTATTAAGATGCAAAATGTGTCACATGTCACTCTGCCTGCTGTGCTCAGAATAGGAAACATGATTCAGATTTAGGGATCCTACATATTGTAGAATATTTTTAATATACTTTTTAATTTTTATTTTTATTACACTGGAAACACCTGGTGGCCAAGTTAAACCTCATGGTTCACAATGGCTCACCTATGCACAAACTCTTTGCACAAACTACACCTTGCAAATTGCACGTTTTAATTATACGCTGTTTAAAATATTTTGCATACAGTTCTACTGCTTACTGCATATAGTGTACATATTTTTCCTTACAGTCTTATATTTTCTATTATATCTTTATAATATTTTATTGTATTATTCTTTATTGTACTTTTACACTAATTTACATTTTGCACTACATTCCCCTATGCTGCTGTGTCTAACTTGAATTTCTCCTGCAGGGAATCAATAAAGGAACATTTGGGCAGCCCTGCTCTGAGATGATGAGGAGTAAAAGTACCATCACATGGAAATATTCAGGTAAAGTAAAAGTAGACCATACCTCAAAATTAAATACAGTATTTGAGTATTTGTACTTAGTTACTTTCCATCGGTGTTATTATATATATATTTTGATATTAGTGCAAACATCACAGCACATTAAATGGTCACTTCTTTGTTTTAAAAACACGTGTCGAAAAAAAAAAACCGCCAGCGATAGGAGAGAGAGGTTTGGGGTTGTTTTTGGTAGACTACTTCTAACACACACACACACACACACACAGACAGCCACTGACCATGTGATGTGAATGCCCCCTGTTCCGGTTACAGCGGGAGGGAGGAGGGAGGCAGCAGTTCAATGTAAACCTTCTCACTGATGGAGAGAAAGCGGACAACATCAGGAGTCACTCAGTCAGTCCGCGCTGCAATTTCTCAAAATGTTACATTTCTTACCCCCGAGCGGATTATAACTCCGGGAGACCTCGGCCTCTAATGTGGAGCAGCTGCATTAACTAGTGGACAGACTTCCATTAACTCGCTTTTTCTTTGCCGGCGGCCAGGTCACCGAGCTGCGCGCACTGTGCGCTTATCCACCGACACCCGGCAGGAAGAGGGCCAGCAAACTGACTATTTAGTGCCTTAGTGCCACTTTTCCCCCCCCGTTCTGATAGAGAGACCTGATCACGTGAGCAGGTGACCTCGAAGCTGTTGTCTGTCTCTTAAAAAGCCTCGAGGAAGTTAAAGAGGAGAGGAAACGGTAAGGACTGCAAGATTTCAGTTTCAGCTACAAAATTCAGCTCTACTTTGTTGAGCTCATCAACCAGCAGCACTATTACTATTATTATTACTACTACTATTACTATTACTACTACTATTACTATTACTATTATTACTACTACTATCATTACTATTACTCTACAGTTTGTTAGATATTTTCTGCTGGTGTTTTCTGATCAAGCGGTAGATGAAGGGACGAACAGACACCTGACAGACTGCTGTGGCATGGCTGCAAGAGCGTTAATTGGCTGGGACCATGATGCTTTTTGGAGCAAGTGGGTTCAACCACGATTCAGCTCCCAGAAAGAGGGTTAACTTGTCACAGACACTACCTCGTCAAATGACTCTGTCCTGACTCACATAGGAGTCAGGGGCTGCAGGCCACGACATGGGCAACTCCTCTAGGAAGGGAGAGGCAGAAGGAGAGGAAGAGGAAGGGGGGATGGATGGCGAGGAGGCAGAAATGACCAAAAAGAAGAAAGAAGAGGAGGAAGAGGTGGAGGACGAGCTTCCGCTTGGGGTGGAGGAGTTATTTGAGAGTGGCGACCCCGTGCTGGACTTGAGCTACCGTAAGTTTAAGCGGTTACCTTCACGTGTTTGTGGACTGATGCATCTGGAGAAGCTGTACGTTTGTGGAAACAGCCTGCGTACTCTGCCCGACAGCATCTCCCAGCTGCAAGGCCTGCGGATACTCGCCCTCGACTTCAACAAGATGGAAGACGTCCCTCCGGCCGTCTGCCAGCTCACTAACCTCACTCGCCTCTACCTGGGCAGCAACCGGCTGATGACCCTCCCCCCTGACCTGAGGAACCTGAAGAGTCTGCGCTGCCTTTGGATGGAAAGCAACTACTTCCAGAGATTCCCACGGGAGCTCTACGACCTGCCCAACCTCAAGTCCCTTCAGATTGGGGACAACCGGCTGAAGACGCTGCCCGCTGATCTCTGGCGTATGGAGGCTTTGAGGGGATTATGGCTTTACGGGAACCGCTTTGATACCTTCCCCAAAGTCCTGCTGCGCATGGAGAACTTGGAGATACTTGACCTGGACCGCAACAAGATATCAGAGTTTCCCAGCCTGAAGCGACTCAGAGCACTGCGCCTGTTCTCTTACGATCACAACCCAGTGGACTCCCCTCCCAAAGTGGGTGAGGAGGTGCTCGTGGTTGGGGAAGGTGCTCTAGAGTTCTTGGAGGCGCGTGAGGCCAGGAACGAGAGGCGACGAAAGGCTGCAGAGGAAGAGGCCGAAGAGTTGGCTCTGGCAGGGGAGGAGCCGGTGATTCATGGCATCCTGAAGAACAGCAGCTCCAACTCGAAACAAGCAGCGAACGAATCTTCTGTGACTTTAGGGGACGTGGACTTCAAAGAGGAAGAGGCAAAAGAGGAGGAGGAGGAAGAGGAGGAGGATGGGGAGCTGCCAGTCACTGAGTATGACGGAGATGAGCTTGAATATGACGAGGAGGGGGTTGAATATGAGACGGAGGAGCTGATATGTGAGGGAGAGGGGTTCGAGTATGAGGGAGAGGAGCTGGAGTATGAGAGGGCACAGATGGACTATGAGTACGAGGAGCTGGAGGACACGGGGAGACAAGATGAAGGTGCATGAAAAACCCCTCATACATCCAGACTCAGATGATCTGCAGGCAGGTAGAGGAGGTGGGCGACAGAGGGGTGGGACATTCTTAGCTGTGCTGCTAATTCCTAATCTATTGTTAACTGTGAAAATAAACAAGCATTGAGGCATTATGATGAACTTTAAACTGACAGCACATGTGATATCTCAATCAACTGCAAATAACCACATTAGAGCAGGACTCAGGTGGAGAGCGTGTGTGTGTGTGTGTGTGTGTGTGTGTGTGTGTGTGTGTATGGCTGTTTTCTGAGTGTACACAGGAGACCAAGTCTTCCATTATTAAATATTTAACTCAGCTGATGAAGTCAGTGTCAATCATTTATGGAAAAATATGTCTTAATTGGGAACCAGTGAGAGCAGCAGCTAATGTTTACATGACTGACACACTGTAGTATTTCCACACATCATGGCCAGTGTCTGTTTTATGTGCCTGCCAGTGCACCTCGGCTCGCCTCATTGCTATTTTTATAAACCGAGACTGGTGCGCATGTAAATGTGTGTATTGGATCTAGATTTACAAAATATTTATGACACGCTAAACACAACCCCCCAGCCCTTGTCAGTGTTGTGTAAGCAGTCCTGTGAGTGTCAGTGCCAAGAAAGAGAGGGAGACAAGGAGGATTATTAGAGGGATGAATAGCTGGGGTGCCTCACCATAAAAGGTAAGTCCATAGGGGGGCTCCAAACATGAAATAGACTCACTAAAAAGTCAAGCAGGAGATTTTTTATTTTTTTTAAAAACCCTGAAGCCCCCTGCAGGTCCGAGACTCAGGTCCGTTGTGACCTCTGTACTCCCTTTTGTCTGTGAGTACACCTTTTCTACCTCTGTCTCTCGCATGAAGCGGCCCGGCCCTTGTTCTCCTCTCATCTCTGCACTCATTATTCATGTGGGGCTCGTATGTAATCCAATCCTTTTTCCCTCCACGTATCTTTTTCTCACATCTCATTGAAAGAGTGAAATATTTATCCCCAATGCTGAAATATTTATGCTCGTACTCGTGTGGCAGCGCGTCTCGACTGCTGTGTCTGTGCTGAACAGAACAGACTCAAACTGATGATTGCTTTTCTTCAATTTCTAAATGTTACATGCATGAATCTGACTTTTTACATATATAAACATGGATTTTACATTTGTTTTATGTCTAGGGCTGCCAGTCTGCCACTAATTATTTTTTATAGTGTATTAACCTGTTGATTATTTGCTTAGTTAAATCATTGGTTGATCTGTATAAAATCTGTCACAGTTTCCTAAAGCGCGAGTTGGTGTCTTCAGGTAGCTTGTTTTGTTCGACCAACAGTCTAAAACCCAAAAATATTCACTTTTCAATCATAAAAAACAAAAACTCTTAAGCACATTTTCACATTTGATCAGCACCGGTCAATTTTTGCATTTTTTTTTATTATTATTTTTCAAAATGGCTGCTTTTTCAGTTAATGTTGCTACAAATGATTATTCTGACAGATGTTATATCTGTCAACTATTTTCTTGATAAATAGACACATTGTTTTGTCTATAAAATGTGAAAAAACTGAAAAACACATCACATGTTTCTAGTGCCCAAGGTGACGTCTTCAAATGTAAAAAGTATTTTTTTAAGAAAATTGCTAATGCTAACATGGCAACATACTCATGTTTAAGGCGAACAACAATCAAAAAATCTGCCCTTATTATTTTCTATCTATAACCCCACAACCGCCCCGCGTTGCTTCATGCCACTGTTCTATTTCCAGTGTTGCTGCGCATGAAATGATAAATTATAATAAGCAGACATTACCTGGCAAGTTATAGCCCTGGAGATTCTCTTCATGTGAGTTTAAATAGTGGTGTCCACCCATGATTATAAACTAACGCCGTAGACATTTTATATTGTGTGATCAATCAAAGTTTGAAAAAAGTAAACATTTGGCCTTCACAGATGAAAAAGTTCAGGTTACATCCTACTAAATGAGAAGACTCTGCCATCTGCTGTTGTAAATGTGTACCAGCATTGGGCTGTAATAGCAAATTAGTCACCAATGCAGAATCTGTTGTTGCCACAAACCTGACCAGCTCTGGGAGATTGACGCGACACAGCGGCGCCAGCATGTTTTCACCTTTAGAATAATGTTTCTGACCATCTTAGTTTAGCTTGTTATGACATCTTAATTAGCACTAAACACAAAGTACAGCTGAGGCTGATGGAATGTCATTAGTTTAGCAGGTATTTAGTCATAAAATAAAGTCTTGGACAATATAAAATGTTGACCTGAATGATCACCAAAGTTACTCATCCTGAGGGGACATGAATGTGTGAACCAAACTTCATGGCAGTTCATCAAATAGTTGTTGAGACATAGCAGTTAAAACTAAATGCCAATCTGCTGGTGGCGCTAGAGGAAAAGTCAGAGGATCAGAATGTCCCAGGGACCGTAAATCTATCCAGTTCAGTTGTTAAGGTTGAACAAGTATTGGCTGAAACGAGTATCTGGTACAGATTGTTCTGTAAATAGTTATCTTACTATTGTGATCAACATTGTTGTTAAGTTCAATTCTGCAAAAGGTTTTCTAATAAATACAACAACTTCTGATCCACCCTTAGCCCCACCAACTTCAGGTTTAAGCCCCACCCACATCTGGTTTAAGTCCCGCCCACTTCAAGTACGTATATAAATACAGATCATTTAGTTGAACAGATACCCATAATTGTGTTCTCATCCTTAGGTGGGATATCTATTTTAAAAAAGTGTTGGACTAACACACCAACATTTCCATTCCCTAGAGCTGCTAGCAGGTCTAGAATTTCCATAAAGCAAATTATTTTGGTGTTATTTCACTGTCAGGGAGTTATATAGGCAGCTAATTAAACATGATCTACTATCTATACTTAGCTGACACTGACAATTCTTTGCAGACACTCTGCATGGTTTTATATAGCTCTTGTTATGACACAGCGATCTTGTGTTTATTTGACTCATGCTGATAATGTAAAACCACTGCAGTTTCTGAGAGTTTGCCCACTGTAGGTGTATGGAGCCGCAGTATATGACACATGCTTTTGGAAACTCAACCCTCCTCCTCTGCTGCTCACTCCACAGCGGTGGGTGGCAAAACAGTTTGACACACCACAGACGTCGATGGGAATCGGTGCCATACTTAGTCTGAGTGTAATTATTTTGCTCATTAGTTTACACTCCTCTCATTCTCTGTAGGTCAGTGACAGGAAGGCGGTCAAAGACAATGCATCATCTCCTTCACTCCCTCTTTGGCTTTCACACGACTCACTTCACACAACTGTCTGACTGGCAGCCTTTTCAACTCACACAAAAGAGACTTCCCAAAGAGATGAGAATTAGCCGTTTTTTGACAGGACTATTGTGGAAGAACACAGACGGGGGGAGTGATTAAGGTTCTCAGGATTTGATTATAAGGAAATGTAATACAGCAACAGTTCTTACTCACACATCCACTCTGTTCATTTATGAAAATACTACAACAGACTAAAGTAAAAACCCAGAGTAATGTGTGAACATACACATTTTATTTTTATGGATGTAATGCAGGTACCATCACAGTGTGTGAAGGCCTAGCCCCAAAAGATAAACCTGTGAAATAGAAAAAGGGTCATGTGAGTCAAAGGAACCACATGCATGTTGGGACTTAATGGGTGGAGCTTGTTTGTTTGTGTACCTGTCCATATCTCGACGATTGTAGCCGTTTCCACAGATTGCTTGTACGTGGCCAGATTTCAACTTTTCATAATCAGAACGATGACAGAACCTGGAAAAAAACAGTTTATTTTTAAACTGTATATTTGTCAACTAAACGGGTGTCCTGATTTTATTGTTTCATCCCAGATAGTTAATCTTGTTATCTGAAAGCATTAAACACACTTACGTGCTATTATAATGTGTAGTGAAGTGTGAGCAATCAAAGGGTGAATTAGGGAAAGCCTGGTGGCTTGGAGCATTTAGAAGAAACCCTGACGGCTCCTAGAAAACACAAAAGACTAAAACAATACTCAACATATCAACAGATAAAACACAGAGGTAATATTTTATAAAAGAAAAAACTATAAGATAAAAATATATAACCTTTTTTCCAATGGTCTTCACAGTCAGTGCATTACTCTTAGTCTGAGGTGACGGCAGAAGGGAGGTCTAGAATAGCAGAGGAAAGGATGTTAAAGTGATATCATTAAAATCTACTACAGCTGACTGGGAGGGGGGTCAATACTCACTGGCCAGGCAAAGGGAGCGATGTCACCTCGAGTGAATCCTGTTTCTCGAGAAGAAAGGCTGCACAGGCCCGGTCTCGCCTCAGTGCCCTCAAACACAAGCAGAGAGAGACACAGTTAAACCTTACAGACTGTGGAAAATAATATTACATCCTTTCAAAGGAGAGTTCAGAGTGAGAGAAGTTCTGTGGCTCAACCTGCAGAAATGAAGGCGCCATGAAGTCACTTTTCATCACTGAGCTGTGAATCTGGCGAGGTTCAACCTGTGAAAGACGAAAAATGTGAAAGTAGACGTTGCTCAGCAGAAAAGACAGACCACACAAAAGAGGTAACTGCTGTACCTGCTGTGTGATTACAGATGGAAATATAGACTAGTGATAGTTACCATGCAGCTTTTTATGTCCTGAAATGTGTTCAGTTGAAGGTCTGTTCCTTCAGTGAAACCACTTTCTTGTTTTGGACCCACAACCACATGGTACTGGGAAACTGGAAGAAGTGCAACAGTGCAAATACTCCACATATTTATCTTACATTTTATTATGTTTTTGTCTTTCCTATAGCATCTATTCCTGCTTGTCTTTAAACTTTAAATTCACATAAACGTGGGTCATCAGCAGGTGCAGACTTTATTTTACCTGTTGGTGTGAGACAATGCGGCACAAATGATCGCTGGTATTCTGTCTGAAAAGACAACAAAATATATAATGAGACATTTCTCAACATCCCCCAAGTGTTGTTATGTTTATGTATTGTTTAGTCCTAAGTATTCCTCTGCAGTTACCATTTTTGAATGACTCCTCAGCTGATGGAAACCGCTCTCTCTGGGTTTGTTAATGATGTTTGGCAAAGACCCCGAACAATCAGACGGGATGTGAGGTTGGTAGTCTTGTTTAGCTTGAGACATAAAACTGTCTGATAACAGGAGTCTGCAGACGAAAACAACACACTCATGTTTGAGGTAAAAGGCTTTTTGAATCCTTTAAGAAAGGTTGTTCACAAAAATACCAACACTGAATAACCTAAGCAATTGCCGACATTCAGACCCCAGGCAAAGTGGCCCAAATCAGTTTTTGTTTTTGCTCAAATGTGACTCATATGTTTTTTTTTTTCAGTCATATCAGAATTTATGTGGCTTTTGCGTCACTTTAGATCAACATTCGTAATGCAGGTCACTTCAGGACCTCGACTTGTTCATACTGGAATCTAATACGAGCAATGCCAAACAAAAAACTCTGAGCGAGGTCTGAGAAGTAAATCAGAATTTAGCACTAAGGCTTGCAAGGCTTGTCTGTTCACCATCTTCAACATCTAACCACACAGATAGCTTTAGCAGTATAATAATTTTAGCATTTTTGTTTATGAAAAGACGTCCAATCAGGCAAAATTATTAAGATCAACTGTGATGATTTCTTTATCCATCCACCCCACTACAACAGAGGTGAATAGAAAGTGTAGTTTGTGGTGCTCATTGCACTGGACAATCAGTAATCATAACAGTAGTAGTATGTAATATGGACTATTTATTGGGTAGAAAGTAGTTCCTATGGAAAGTATCAAGCATTCACAGCAAAATCTGAACATTATCCTGATTAACACAAAAAAATGTTTTTGGAAAGACCTATTGGAATTTGATTTTATTGATTTTTTCAATAAAACCACCACAATTGAACCTCTGTTCACACCCATGGTAAATTCAAACAGGTTTTTTTTTTCATCATTTCGTCTGATTAGACCTTTTCTTGGGACTGTAGCATGTTCATGTGATTTGTGGGCCCTGTTATTTCCTCTCCATCACAGGCAGACATGTTTACTTGTCATAGTAGGAAAAGCACAGGTGTTCCTGATAACATTAACGATGGCTCCGTTCTGTGTACGTGTCCCAATAAGCCATGACAGTGTGACAGTGAGGCAGCATGAACAATACCAGGACCCTGAAACTGAAGCAGGTAAATTGAATCCAGCCATCATGAATTTGATTATTTACACCATGTGCTATTCCTGCTGTGACATTTAAAATACATTCAGTGGAAAAAGTTCCCTGCAACGCTTTGATCATCCAAACTAAATGAAAACACTTGTGTGGGTGTGAAGGCCGTTAAAAAACATGGCCAGATACGAGACGTAAGGAAAAGTATATTTTGTTGTGATTTGGCTGAACTGACGGTTTAAAGCCCACATGACACAGGTGTTTCCATTTCTGTTGTCTGATTAGACCGTGTGGGTGGGTACACACTGTGGTTCTTTGACAGCTGGGACAATTTACACTTTTATTTTGCTCCACTGACTAGAGGGCTAATCCACCTGTGTAAGGCTTTTAAAGCACAAGTGTGTATGATTTAGTGGCATCTATTCGTGAAGCTGCAAATTGCAACTAACTGAACACAGCCTGCAACGGATGTGACGACCTGGGAAGGAGAAGGGGCTATGAAGTGTTAAGGAGAAACCAAGATAGCCCTGAAACTTGCAAAAACGTGAAAGGTCCTATCTACAACCAGTGTTAAGTTGTAGATAGAACCTACTGTAAAAACATGGCGGTTCAACATGGATGACTCACTGGAAGGTGACCTGTGGCAACTGTAGATTAAAAAATGTCTCATTCTAAAGTAATGAAAACACAATGTTTCTTCTATTTAAGTGATTATACACTAATTAAAACTAGTGCACTAATGAGCATTATATTCAGTTTCTGCCAATAGATCATCCTAAATGTTAGCCTACACACTGGACCTTTAAAGTAAACTAGAAATCAACTGGCAAGCAGCTACATTTAATTTTTATAGTTGGAGCCTGTAGAGCTTGAGCCCTCAGCTCTCACACTTACCCAAACTGAGGGTTGTCAATGTAGTCCAAACTGGGCCTGTAATATACAGCCGGTCTCAGGTTTGCTGTGAAGCCTGTCTCTCTGGAACGTCCTGGGTAAGAATTGAAGTTCGCCCTACCTGCATATAAGAACTGGCCATCAGAATCTGAATCCTAATTGTAAAAATTATTTCTGTTATGTAGAGATTTTTTTAGTACATTTTTTAACGTAAGATAAAAGTTTTGCCCCGTCATCTTGCATCCTCTCACCACAAGAAGGATTGTAGAGGTTGAGTGTGTTGCTGGCCAGTCGTCCCATGCTGCCTGTTGCTCCAGCAGTCGGCATGACTATCCTCCCCTGCTCAGCCATCTGTGACTTCTGTAATGGAAACCTTCACTGACAACAGTGATGGATTGCAAAAATCCTCTGGGCATGTGCGCAGTGCTGTAACCACAAATAAAAGCAGAAAACAAGGTGTAACTCCCTTGTTTTGTTTTTTTAGGTTTGACAGTATCCATCAGAAGTCTGAAAAAGTGATTACAGAGACTGCAGCAAATAATGCAATAAGTGCTGCCTTTATCAAATGCTGTTTGAGTGAGGAGAAGAGTTCTGAGTAACAGCAGTACAGTAAATATGTTTTCATTTAAACGTACAAGGAGTTTTTAACTGGTTATGCAACAGTCTCAATTTAATACTGATGCATCTATATATGACCTACGTAGGCACACCAGACCATCAGTGAGAAGACTGGCTATTTCTAGTTCATGCTAATGTCTGCCCTCGGGTCAAATTCCCCTTGAAATCAATGAAACTAGGCAGAGGAAACACTACTGCTTTTGCCCACAGGGGCCACCAAAATCAAGAAAAAACATTAAAGTTACTTGTGGGGGCTTTAAATGACCTCTGAACAAAATAATCTGCAACAGCACAGGAAAGCTTCACTCACCTGCATCTCCAGGTTGCTTGTTCACCTCTCTGTCTTGTGGTGGTTTTGCAGGTAAACATGTCTCTGTTGCTAGGAGATCCAGCACAAGGGCAGGAACATTACAGACTCCAGAGTGAAAGGTTGGCTGCTTAACATCAGATAATGTTTCTATTGTATATATCAAGCCTGTTCTTTGTTCCTTTAACACATATGCAACTTGATCATTTGAAAATAAGACTGCATCCATCGGATTATTTAATGTTGTGAGATTCCTGTTTTGTTGACTCTAGTTACTTTACATCTCGAAGTGTAATTTAATGCTACAATTTACATAAAAGTGGATATTGTTGCTGTTGTTTTTCATACAACACATAGCGATCCTCAAATGTCTCAGCTTATTCTCTTTTTTCTTTTCTCTTTAGCCTTTGTTCAAGTTTGTATTTGTAGCACTGTATTGTATTACAACTCTTACTTATTTTATTTAACATTACGCTATATCACAGTATTCTTTTCACTTTCTCTTAGACATACATTTTATAGCAGTATATAATTGTTTGTAATACACTTTAATGACGTGATAAGCAAATATAAGGAAACCTTTAAGTTAATTAACATACAGTATTTTCATTCTATTTTATTACAACTGTGTTATATTGTATCTTCTACATTATTTTCAATTATTTAACATTTAAAAAGATCCTGTAGATGCTTACAACTACATTATATTGTATTACATACATTTATATATAATGTATAATAATATATAATGTTAAAATGGAAAATAGTAGGGGTTTAAAGTAAAGTGTTGCTGTTATGGTGTAGTATATTATATGCTGTATATTGCACATATATAAAAACAATATACCTTAATAATTTCTATGCATATCATAGTTACATTAGGTGCTATACACACGCCATTATTGCCTTTTTGATGTTTGTTTGTTTTTGACATCAGTAGTACTCTAACAAGTCTCTGTAGCCTACTACTGTGAGTCTGAGTTGCACTATTGAACATATTTCTGCACCAGTGTGATATGTTCTACAGATCTTTGGAGGAAAGTTTGTGACTGACTTATGTCTTGTGGTGGTAATTTCCTGGAGATGATGAAGATGATGTCTTACATTAAATTGTAGCTGCACAGCTCTCGTACCAAAAAATCCTCATCAGACTGGACAGTTTCTCCATGTGTCCATTGGATGGCAGTGTGATGCCACAGAGACTCTGACTCCAGTCTAGCCCAGAAAAGATGTAAGGTTATGTAAAAAATGATGGATGGCTTGAAATTTGCATGACATCTTGATAAAAATGTCCATCCGAGACATGGAGTTATCATCCACCACGTTTAGCAGGAGAAAATGTCCATACATCATCTATACATCTGCTCACATACATCTACATGAACATCTCAATTTATTCTGAAGGATATTCACCTCCTGGTGTATTTAGGACATCAGGAAACACAGGCTGAGCAGGACATCAGAGCAGTTTTTCCTGACGCAGACCTGGATATATATATTCTTGCTAATTAACCCCCAAGAGAAGGATTTTTCTGTTAAAGGAGTAAAACAGTGTGATTTCTATCCGGTGGATCTTACACAACGTCTGCTTTATTTTAGAGATCCAACATGCTCTTCAAACACACAGTATGAACCCTTCAAACCCAGTGTGAGTTTCTTCACTGTTTCAGTATTGGTTTTACACTATAAAATCTAACTGGGGCTTTTCCATGACAACCTGCTCACCCTGTGAATCACTGTCAACAGTCACATCATTTCCACACGTTTCCTTTAATTCTCACTTCTCATTCCTTTGCTTTTCATCTCATTTCACTGCATCTTCACCTCTGTCACATCACTTCTTGCTCCCTTTCTTCCCTCCATCTGTCCAACGCTGGCAGTCGGCAGAGCCTATCTTTACCAAGCTGTTGCCTGTGTTGCCATTCCACAGTCTCTCTTGCTTGACATGCTGTCGTGCCAAGCCTGGAACTGTTCATTATCTTCTCCAAAAAATAACTACAGGGAAACGCCTGCATCATTGAAACTGACAGTCTCATTTCCTGCTTCTTTTCTCTTCGACACAATGTGCACATTATTGGCATTTCTAATTATAAATTCACAGGGATCCATACAGCAGGAATAGACCATGTGCCTATTTTCATTCCAGTCAAAGATTACACCAGATGATTTCACTTATTAGAACAACTTCAGCCAGAGAGTCAGAGAGGAGGAACTGATCAGTGAAGGCACCTGCTGTACTGTTTGAAATGAAAACCTGCAGACTCTCAGCCCTCCACGTGATTGTTCATCTCCGCAATACAGCAATCTGATTAATTCACACATAACATGAGCCAGCCTCAGTTATAGGCTAGATTCATGATCAAACTGACAATAATACGAGGAAAAGAAAAGAGAGAAAAATGCTGCACCTTCTACAACAGTTTGCACTTCAGATAACACAGAGGGAGCTTAAAAGAGGAAGGAAAAAAAAGGTGGGTGCAGTGGTTCTAAAAATAGACGCAGGTGATGCAAGCAAGGGTCTCCCGTCGAGTTGATGCGCTTGGCTTGCCTGCAGCCGTCTGTTGTAGTTCAGGGAGGGACAAAACCTTGGCCCCTGTCTGCAGGAGCTCGGCTGGCTCAGTGCTCGTCTGTGTTTCCCGCCCAACTCTGCTTCCTGATACTCTGCTGCTCTGGGTTTCTCTCTGTTCGGTTCAACAAGATCCTATGTCTGCCATAGAATAGCATGGAATTAATATCTAGAGAGACATAAAGAGACAGCTCAGGCGTTAAGACCCTTCTTTGTGTGTCAGGTCTCAGAGGGGCTCTCTCTGCTTCACCACCTCACTGTTCTGAGTTTTATCTCCTTCCTTCTCCATTTTTGACTTCTGTACTTAATAGGCATTCTGGCACGGATGGTTTGGAGTAAATTGCATTGTCATCTTTTTCCATTTCCACTCAGCTTTGGTGTGTAATGCTAAGGAGGCAGACTGTGATGAGCAGAGGGGGGGGATTCAGGCATAAAATAAGACATTTACAATTTCTGACATGTGCAGGACAGCCTATTCTGTAACTTGATGGGAAACTGATTAAATTAAAGAAAATACATCTATTTCAATATCACATCTGAATGTTTGTGCAATTACTGTACGTGTTTGATGGATTAAACCTGAAACACACACACACAGCTTCAGCTGAACTGAAGTGCAAGATGTCAGAAATGAATCGAACTGTGTGAACCATGCTGGAGCTAATTAATTAACAATCTGTCATCCTCCTTGAAAATGGGATGAAAGATTCCTTCAGAGTGTCGCATGTAGCCATGTGATTCATTTACCTTCATGCTGACTAATGTGTTGCTCAGAGCAGAGCTCCACTATACATTCTTAATTGCTCTCAAAGGCAAACACAACCTTTGCAAATTGCTGCCTCTATCAGCAAATGTTTAAATGCTATTCACTAAACAGTTACTAATTATTTATATTGCAGTTTAATTACATTGTATTTGTATGTGTGTCCAAGATACACCAAAGAGCCACAAGTTATGTAGACTGTTCACATGTTGATGTCAGGCTGTTTTTCACATTTTGAGGGGTTAGAGGCCTAACTTCCAATTACATGTATGTTACATACATGTATGTTACACCACACAGTGATACTTTCCTGTTTAAACTGAAATGGTTTGTCTAGTTTAGTGTGAAAGAGACGGACTCACCTACGCAAAGTTCTGCTCTCAACCACAACCAACATGTGAGCCTAATCACCCAACATCGGTGCCCGATTTCACTGATGCTTTTGTGGCCTAATGGGAATAAGGCTCCAGGTTTAAAAATAGGGAAAGCCTTTTAAGAGGAAACATTTTTTTTATTAGTATTGTCAATTAACTTTATTTATTATTTATTTTATTATATTTATATTCAGAGATATTTAGTTTACTATCACAGAGAATTAAGAAAATACTAAGAGAATAGAAGAAGACTTGGCTATGTTCACACTGCAAGCTTTAGTGCTCTATTATGATGTACTGCTCAGATCAGATTTTTTTGGTTTGTTCCTGTTCATATTGTTGAAATATCATATATAATATCATATTGTTCATGTTGTTGTTAAATGTTGCCCAGATCAGATTCCAGTGTGAACAGGTCACGGTCCTGAAGTGACCAGCATGAAGAACGTAGATCTACAGTGATATAAAGGTCACATAAATTCTGATATGACTGTTATATACTGAGGACGCATTGTAAAAATCAGACCTGCATCTGATATGAACTACATATGAAAGTGGACCAAATCTGATGATTTGATGATCTGAGTCAAGTATTTTCTGTCACTTGTGCTTTTAGCCTGAATGTTGCCAAAGAGTTGACAGCCATGCTAGTGGCTCTGTGAGACGTGGCAGTGCTAACATCAGCATGCTAACATTTTCACAGTAACATTGCTGATTTAGCATGTTAACTATATTTACACGCTCAGTTTAGCATGTTAGCATGCTGTAGTGGACAACATCATCTGATGATGGCGCAAGGTGAAAAGTTAAGGCACCACCGACTTAGATAAAGATATTTCACTAAAAAACAAAAAATTTATAAATTTTTTCAGCTATAGCAACAGAATGAGATGAGATTTTGGAACGAGATGTTTAACAATCACATACATAGTGTAATGTTGGGGTGTCCATACAATTTTGGCCACATAGTGTATCTCAAGTGTCAGTGGATATCACTTTATAAAAATAAAACACAGGAAAAGCGAAGAGCATTGAATCTCTGGACACAGGTGTAGTAAAAATGATTCTTTAATATGGAACAAAATCAGAGCTCAGCTCCATGGCTCCGTCCACCCAACACACTCTGTAACACTGATGGGTGGAGGAGAACGAGAAAATCAACCAGTAAGATCACAGTCCGCTCGGCCAAAAAACAGGAGAGGCTAAAAAAACATGGAACGCAAAACCAAAGTGCTACTGGGTTTGACCTCGAGACGCCCTCGCTCCCTTTCCCTCCTGACCCAGGATGTGACCACACGGACACACCTCTCTGCCGCCTCCCAGGGCTCTCCCACCTCCTCACCTACCTCACCCTTCTCACCCCCCTGGAGGTCAGTGGCTCCTCAAACCAGTCGGTGACCCACTGAGCTGTCAGAGCCAGGTGAAGTCAGTGTGAGGGGGGCGGGTTTTGGAGGAGCAGAGAGGCGTATGTAAGGGTCATTACGCTGAGTCTGCAATCAGTTTGTGGTTCTCAGAGGGACGTGAACACAGACAAAACGTCTTGGTTATTATCATGGCTCCAGCAGTAATGTCTGTGGTTCAGTACCTCTGCTTTTTAACCCCCAGCTAGCCTATGGAAATCTAATCATTGTTAAAATGTTGCTCACTTTAGATTTTGATGGAATGTTTGAAGTTTTTGAGGAAATGAGATGAGACAGGAGGGAGAGGACGTCTGCAGAGGCCGCCCAGTAAGAACCCGTTACTATCCTAATACAGGGACATCAACAGAAGTACTACACAGATATGTACAGAGCAACCAAGCAACACATCGGAATACTGAGTAATAAATCTGGTGTGGGAAAGGGAAGGTAATAATAGTCCACTACAAATGCACATATCCCACTACTTTTTTGTGTAGTCCAATCGTTAAGGCTATTCTCTTGCTCTTGCTACAAACGGGGCAGCAGTGAAGCCGCCACAACATAGATTTGAGTCATAGGTCTGTGCTTGACATCTGAATATGGCTGCTTTGTGTTTCTGCGTGCTGAGCTAGCAGCTGCCCTTCTCCTCAGAGACTGTATACAGAGGAAGCAAAAAGTACAACACCGTGAAGAGAAACATGAAGGTATGACCAGGAATGAGGTGCGTTGATCTGCTCTTTTTTTGTGCTAAATCATTCTCTGGTCCACAGAGCTCTGTAGGGAAAACAAGGTGCTCTACAGTAATGTGGATGGTGACGGATGAGAGCTACTAATGGACAAAGAATCGCAGAGAGATGAGGAAGCATGGATTACTGGGAAATTAGACTCTGGTGATGTATGCATTACCAGCTGAATGGGAGAGTAAATGAACAATTGGGCAGAGGAAGTGGAAATCTATACTTGGTGGAGGATTTAAATGAAGCGTTCTAATGAAAAAGCAGAGTGGACAAGAGGAGACACAGAGACAGAGAGAGGGCATCTGCCAGCTTCAGCGAACACAGTCATCCTGCACCTTAACACACACTGCGTCACATGACAAACTACATCAGAGAGAGAGAGAGGGGAGGGAGGAGGGAGGCACTGCACAGAGAGCACTATCACTACCATGGACGGACACACACCTAACACACACGCACACACACACACTACTGCACAGGGTCCCAGTCTGCGTTCCACTGCACTCTCCTGGCTGCCAGAACCTCGCTGTGTCTTTGTCAAAAAAAACAACAAACCAACCGATTAACAAACAAACGGACGAAAAGAAGAACAACACACACTTTAGATCCCACTGGCAATAATAAAAAAATAAACCAGAAACGAAACCTAGATTATAAAAAGAGCCAGTGGCACCGCATTTTACAGAAAGCATTTTCTCAATGACTGGCTTTTGAACAGCTCTACGCTTTTTCTTTTAGTCTACCAAGTATATACTATTAACCTTACGAGGCAGCTAAAATCTATACAGTACTGTCATTTTTCATATATTTATAGATATTTATACACTATACAAAGTTGGCAAAAATACATAAATAAATACATTAAATTAGATTGTACACATCACAATTGTGTGTTTTAAGTTAGAGCACTCTTTGTTGAAGAGGTGGGCCACAGCAAGTTGAGAAAGGAGGTGAAGAAACAGGAGTGTTACCCTCGACATCCCTTAAAGCAAAGGAGTCACCATCAGACTCAGTGAGTAAGATTTCAGTGTATGGCGTTAGATCAATTAAGTGTATTGCTTATTACCTACCTGATTAAAAATGTCCACATTATGGCAGGAGTTAGAGGCTGCTCTAACCGAATCACAAAGTCTATTTACAAACGAGCGAGGAAAGAAAAATACATGCATTCTGAGGGATCTGGGTTTAGGGAAAAAAATCCAAATTTATTTTCAGTGCATCAATAATGTAGTGTGTGTGTGTGTGTGTGTGTGTGTGTGTGTGTGTGTGTATCTTCTGACTCCCTGTGGGACTCCCTCTAAAGGATGGCATTACAAATGAAGGAAGGACTGTATCCACTGTCCTTCCTTCAGACTGCTGGTGGGAGTATCTGCTGTACCATATCATGTCTGTGGGAGAGACAGTCCTAAAAGTAATATGAAACTGATAAGCTCCATCCCTGCACTGTACACAGGCCAGATACATAAGGCTATGGCATATTGAAAACAGGGAAGTGGGTGTGCAGACACCTGCAGTGAAAATAACTGGACTACAGCCCTGTGCACTTTTGATTTTTTGGATGCAGCAGTGGGCTGAATGTGTCTGTTGAGAAGGCACAGGGCACATTTTTGGACATTTTGATAGATCGATATAATTCTCCCTCACTGTTTTTAAATGATTAAAAACCCTTATTCCGCACTAATCCTTGGTTTTACTTGCTGGAGTTTGAGAGTTCTTACAAATATCTAACTAGGCAGAAGACAACCATATTATGTGGCAAATTCACAGCAGTCAGTTGTGATTAATCATGAGTCTAAGCCCAAATAAGAGGCTGAATCACAAGGATGCTAATTGTCTTTACGGGGTCAGATGGATGGTGTACATCCTTCCACTTGGAATCCACTCCCTCCTCCATACATGCCCATCCCCATGTATGGCCTCCAGCAGAGCAATAATGGCTCCAAATTCAATGAGGAAGGCATCATCAGTGTCAGTACAGGGCCAATCCCGTCTAACACAATGGCATTACAGTAAATCCCCAAGCCTATAAGCAGACAGGGTGAGATGTGATGCCAAGCGACCAAGGCAGACTGACTCCACAGGGAGGTGTACAGTCCTCTCACACAGCCAAAAAGCACTCTGTGTTTCATGTTTGTAATAAAAATACAAAGATGTTTTATGGCATAAATAACACAGGCTACTATTTGTGCCACACATCGCTCAGTGTTTTTCCTGGAGGTGTAGGGGGGGTAAAAGGTATGTGGCAGTGTTGCTACAGTGGGCCTGGGATGTTTTGGGTATCACTCCTTCCCTTTGTTTCTCTTGCCCCGACCTCACGACACCTCCAACAAAAATACAGCAGACATCAAAAGCCCTTATTCAAGAAGGGCAGGTATAATCAGCTTCAGCATCATCAACATCACCACTGTTATTCATGAATATCATTGTTTTCTTCATCATTTCAAGTGACAAATGAAAACGTGGCGTACAACAAATGTTAATTTTCACCAACGATATTTACATAAAGTTTTCAAAAACAGAAGGATTTTCTTATCACGTTTGTGTAAAGAAATAAACCCAACACAAGAACACCAAGCACACACATACATACACACTGACCAACAGTCAAATGTGAACAGAAAGAAAAAAGATATTATTACTCATTATTGTTTTTCATATTCATTTTGTTACCATTCAAATAATGCTTACTTGAACCCTGATTGGGAGAAGTCACATTGGTTTTCACCACATGCTTAAAACAATTGAAAGGGTGAGTTAGGGGAGGCGAGGTCTGTCTGCGCAGGGCGAGAATCACACAGGGGCTGACTGGACAAATGACAAAGGTGACCAAGAAGACTTCTGCGCTGACTCAGCCGTCATAATGTGATTCAGCAGAATAAATCATCAACTGCAGTCCCACCAGGATGAGTCTGCCACAGCCCGATTTCAATCCACACACACAACTAAAGTTCTCCAAGACATAAAGCACGAGTGATCCTTAATTTAATATTGCACAAACTACAGCAAAGCAGGCACCTTTCCAATGAAGTGAGTCATTGACGCTCATCCTAAGAAAGCCATATCCATCAAGGAAAAACTTGTGTCGCAGAATAAGGAAGGGGCTGAGAGTATGACAAGGATAAGCAATAGCATCAGTGGCTCAGAAGAATATCTTTTATCCCTTGGCAAACAGGTGTGACCCCTTCAGCCAATAAAGCTTTCAGTTATTTAGAAAGTAAACAGAGAAGGGAAGGCTGCTGGTGACAATGATAAATTTGGGGGGACACGCCCATGAATAAACATCTTAAGAGAAGGAGATGGATCTCCTCCTTTACTATATCCAGCTGGACAGACTGATAACAGTAAGTCTACAGCGATGCTAGTGGCTTTATGAGGCTTGAGCTAAATGCTAATGTCAGCATGCTCACAGTCACAATGCTAACATGATGATTTAGCATGTCTGTGTCTGAAATCACTCTTTATTTATTATATAGTGCATAGGAACCAAAAAAGGAGCATTCATGTTGCCTATTTTCTGCTGAAAATACAACAATACAACATATTTTATAAATGTGAAAATTGCTGTTGTGTGACAAAACAACTGATGCAAAAGCATGAAGTAAGTGTCTGAAATCTCAATTTACTGCTCAATATTGATATTGAGTGTTTCTCATATAGGAAATATCTAATATAAAATATATCTATAATATGAATGAATGAGGGTGACTTCGGACACAGCCCGTGTTCACAACCTTAGTTTAGATCAACATCTGTTGATTAGCACTAAACACAAACAGCTGAGGCTGAATGTCATTCATTTTACAGGTATTTAATCATAAAAGCATCAAAGTTTTGGACAAATTTTGACCTAATGATGGTGCTAGGGGAATAGATAAGGGGCCACTTACAATTCATCCTCTAGGAAACGTGAATGTCTTCATTCATGGGAATCCATCCAACAGTCATCAAAACATTTCAGTAAAAGCCAAGAATGTAATGTTGGCGCTAGAGGAAAATTCTGGGGATCACATATAAGCTGGTCAGCTTCATCCTCGGGGGACCACGAACGTCTGTACTAAATGTAATCTAGTACGTATTGAGATGTTTATGTCTGGACCAGATGACATTTCCATCCCACTGCCAGTGTGGTTGAAATCACACATTTGCTTGATGTTAAAGAAATTTGCAGAAAACTTGAAAACTTGAAAACTTTCACTACCCAGATTGCACACACAGCAAATAAACTCAGTCAGTTTTAAGAGCCTTTATTGGGTGGCAAAGTTGTGGGCAGTGTTGGCTGTGTCGGTCATCTTGAATTAAACCTTTTTAATCAAACACTAATTATCCACACCTGCACCCACCAGTTGGCTGCGCCCGGCAATGAAGCCCTGATGAAAAAGGGCGCTGTGACTGAACACAAGGAGAGAAAGTACACCGAGTGAAGTTAGTCTGAAAAAAGTCTTGACTGGGAGCATCTGCAACTCTGCCATGCTGTATTCATGAGCTCAGGATAGTTGAAGGTCATTGCTGACAGTGTTGGTGCCAACAAAACCCAATACGTTCGGAGGTGTGAGACAGTTGGCAGTATAATAAAACCGGGATTTGGAAATTGCTTTCTCCTTTATACTGTTTGGCTCTGAGCTTACCATCCATTTTAATGGTGCTGCTGTTCATGACTGCTGGCGACGACAGAACATAATGTTTGGGACTCCTGGTTATTTTATGGAGTGTGTAACTTCCTGGATGCTCGGTGATGAATTATATTCCACTATGATACACTGAAGTAAATAACTTCACTTAAATTAAATCTTAGATAAATATTACAATCATATTTGGGTATTTTTCTTGCCATTTAATGGTCATATATTCACATTGAATCTAGACAAATTAAGATAAATGCTACATACCAGCTGAATTAATCTTTGCATATGTAGTTTGTTTGTTTTCTGGGTCCTCTTTACCAGCTCAAAAACATGTTTAACATTGTTTAATAAGTTTGATACGTCATGACTTATAAACATGATTTTGAACAGTTTTGGAAGTTCTACTATAGAAAATGAACTGTTTAGAGACTATTAGGGAGATGGCTGTCCCCCCAGTAATAACTAACATCTCTACTGTATGTAGAATAGAGAACACTCTATTTCTTTGTTTGTGAATGACTTTTAGGCAAACATGAAATTTACAACATGAAATATCTCCTTATTTGGCTTTATGGTATTTTCTGTTTGCAAGCAAAGGGAAAGAGTTACCACTTTAATACTTATCTACATGTTGAGTTTTGATTGGGCCAGAAAAAAAGGTAACAATAACTATTTGAAGTCATGTTTCTGGTCACCTTGTGAATGTTATTCTCTCTCTTTTAGTGTTGTTTTTGTCTCTTCCAACTCCTGATATCTGGTTCTTTAGCTGCTAAATACTCCACTATGTTAACCAGCTTGTCGCTAACTCTGTATTCAGAGTTACAGCCTTATTAAAACACTATGAGAGCATTGATCTGAAAACTTGCTATAATTCTACATAAAGTCGAGGGGAGCTGCAGATTCAGGTTATAATTGATAATCACTTCGAGCTACTGCTTTCACATTGTCACATTGTTTTTATATTGTAATTTAATATATAATTATCAAAATATCAATGAGCCGCTTTAGAGAAAAGGGTTGATTTTGCAATTATTATTCTTATACACTGCCACCACCCAGCTGAGGGTCTGTGGGACCCCAGACAAAGAGCATGTAAAACAAGTGTCAACTAAACACAATGGGTACTAAAATTACTAGAATTTCACTACACATTTAGCTCAGTAACCTCCTGCCTTTGCCAAAAGTTTGTATTAAAGTGTCACTGGCTAATTACTTGATGGCCATCATTCCTATTTAAGAACTAACTTTTTCAAAATAGAAAACACAATGTATTGAATTTAGAAGCAGTCTGTAGTCAAAAGCAGTTTTATAAGTTCTGAAAGCCTAACTCCGTAGCCCTCCAGTCTACCTTCGAGGATCAGCCGAATCCCACTGTGCCTCATGTTACTAAAAATAAAGCCATATCCCCCAGTTTAAAGGGTCACTGATGACTAAGCTTTGTAAACCCCTGTAGCCAAGCAATTTATCAGTCCTTGAGCAACATGTAATCTTGATGAAAGGAACTGGCAGAGGTATTATGTTGACTCATCACCTGCACACCTGCACATTCAAACCACGTTTGGTTTTCACAGCTTCAGATCGCCTTCTGATTATTCTGCTCATTTTGACTGACGGGCCTTTATCCCTTGTCCATCATCTTCATGATTACTAATGAGAGCGCTTTGTGTTTTGTGTTATTCTTACCCAGTATTACTTCTTCAAATAGAGAACCGTCCACGTCCAAGGAAGCAGATATTGCTCCTTTCTGACCACCTAATGGGAGTGTAATATGCTGTGACACTGCAGGCAGTGGCTGTCAAAACAGTGGGCCCTGTTCCACGGCTGGCCAATTGTTCTGAAGGGTGCTGGACTGGATCAGTGCATCACAGCAGCCAGCACCGAGTCTCACACAAAGCAGCACACTGTCCAGAACACACTCGCAGACCAGCTTATAGAGACACTAGACTATGACTAACCTGGTGCAAATTAAACTACAATTACATAATCTTTCCATCTTTCTTGTGGTGATCAGGTTATCGTCAGTTTAAATCAAAACACGCACAAAAGGATGAGATACTATCAAATTATTGCATGATGAGACAAGTAAAATCCATAGCAGGGGCCACGGTGTGTTAGGCATGGATTTTAATGGGGACCTGCAAAAATGCTGCACAACAGAGGCAGTAAGGCTTCAACCAAACAACTAACGTGATTATATTTGCTTGCTAAATCAGTCTAACCAGAGAGACGTCTGAAAGGTGGATCCTTCATTTAGAAGGCATTTTAGTAAAACAAAATCCTGAGTAGCTGACAGGATTATGCCTCACAGGACTTTATGAAGGTAAAAACACACAGTTACAGTAGAGAGTACACTGAGAAACAGTCTGTGTGAGCAGCTCTTAATGGCTGACAGTATTCACATTGCTGCTTTATGACCGTTTTATTTACGTTACAGAAATATTGAGCTGAGCTGAATGCGCCTGACAAGCAGGGCAGCTACCAGTACACTGTGGTGCTCTCAAGCACTCAGGGAAGAGATAATGTCTAATCTGCTTCTACAGTATCTCACAGTGGCAGATCTGACCATCATCTAATATCACACCCACCGCCTGTGATACACAGTTTCTGTGAACAACAACAAAACTCAGCCTTGTTATCTTATTTCTCCTTCAGTGTTAAAGCTAAAATGCACATCTGTCTTAGGGTTTCCAGATATGGAGCTATTGTTCAGCATCCAGACTCTTTGTTAGAGCTCCGACCAGGCTTGCTGTTGATCAGCATGTAGCACTGTTGTGTTGGCCGTCATCAATGTGTCCTTGTGACAAGCAGACGAGCCTGATCTCGCCCTCAACGCCTGACATTTCAGACACTAGCAGCCTGCCACCAGGAGCCTGATAGCTGACATACAAACACACACACACACACACACACACACAGGTTCACTGAGGAAAAAAGAGGAACAAAAGGAAGAGGATGAGAGCCCTACATCCATCCTCTGTGTCCTCCACTTCATCTCCAAACCCTGAAATCACAAAGCAGACGTCTCCTCTCCCTAACTGCTGCTCACCCTTTCAGATACTCCTCCCTTAATTTTCACCAGAACTATAATCATCATCAAAACTATCATCGTCATTATTATTGTTATTACATTTTCAAAAAGTGCAGATAGAACTTCCCCGTGCCCTCGTTCAGAAGGCAGGGCAGTAAAGGAGGATGGGGAAACAATGGCAGTAAGAAGAGCAAGAAGAGCGCAAGATGAGAAAGAGAAAAGAGAAGAAGATTTCTGCCGAGTCTGAATTGTGTTGCTCCTGTGAAAACACGCGCACGCACTGCAACAGGCACACATTAACACCATACAGTCAGAACTGGTGGAGATCGACCCCCATCAGCACAAAACAAAAGCACAGGGCAGCACAAAGAATTCATAGCATCAATAAACAGACAGAAGTGCGCGCACACGACCGAATACATGTGCACAAACAGCACAAACTTTGCTTTTCGCTTCTGTTTTCATTTTAACATTGGAAGAAGATTTTAAAATTGGTTTCCTCAGTTGGTGATGCTGTGAAAAATGACATCATCGTATCATTGGGGATTTGTTTGGGGTTGTTTTTTTTTTTCATCTTCTTTTTTCTCTCTCCA
>NW_023339762.1:14489771-14501866 GCF_004916995.1 Morone saxatilis | reverse complement strand
GGGGGGGGGTCACTAATATTGTGCCAGAGGAAGAGAAAGAAGGAACAATAGGGAAAAAGGAGATAAAGAAGAGCATAGAGAAGAGAAAATAGGAGGGGGGAGAAAAGACAGCAGTATCAACAATTCCATCTTGAGTTCAGATGGTTTCATCACAGACCGAGTATTGATTGCTTTCGACAACTTCAGCTGAACATTAAACCACTTTTGAGTAAAAGAAGGGAGGACTGAAATGGGGAGAGGATATAATACACTTGAGACGGATGACAAGGACAAGGCGACAAATCAAGAGACAGGAGAAATGGGAAACAGCAGACAGGATATGGATAACATACTGTATACTAGTCATGTGTATAGGGGGAGTTCTGCCAATCTATACGCCTAACATATTAATATGTACATGTACATACAGCACATACTGTATAGTATTGTGTACCTGGAATAGTCATACAATAGGATTATATGAGACTAGATCGTTACTTAAGATTCTCTGTGATCCCACGGGACTGGCACCTTAAATAGGTCAGGGGCTGCAGTGCAGTTCAGAACCAAGGGGTCAACAAAGAAACTGAACATCAGACCTCCACAGGCAAAGTGCATAAGGACAGACAGACATACAGACAGTCAGAAACAGGGGGACCATTGGCAAGTGGGGAGACAGAAATTAAGACACAGCTGTATGAAGAGCAGGGAAAACAAGAAGAGAGAGTTTTGGAGGAATAGAGATTTTGAAAGAAGAGTTTAAAGGTTTAAGAGAGCAGATGGCTAATTGTACCCGTGTTTCGCAGCCTGGCAGCAAGTCAGTCTTGTGCATAAGGACGGGAGTGAGAGGAGGGGAGGGAAGAGGGGGAATAGGAGACGGGAAGGGGCCATGGAGGGAGCTGGGCGGTGCGATCAGGCCTTTAGAGCGTGCCACTGGGCGACGTTAGTACGCGGCCGAGCGAGCATGTCTTTCCAGTGCTTCACCTCCGCTGGTCCACTCTTCCACGATAGGTAGATCTGAGAGAGGGGAGGAGGAGAAGGGATGATAATGTAGACTTGTAGAATAATCAATAACCCTTTTTTGGATATGGAATATCTAACACTGTTGGCCGTTGAAGCCTTAATCAATGAAGCCTATTTCTGGGCTGGGAGCAGTAACTCCTTGGAGTCTTTGCTGGTTGCCAGGCAACTGCTCCCAGCCAAGAAACTGTAACCTCCCGTAAAACGGCGAATTGTCGTTTTCACACTTTTGCAAGGTTCAACAAACTAGACATAATGTGTTAATTAGTGAGCTTAAGAGGAGTTAGTAGGCAGATTTTGTTATCTTTGGACAGAGCCAGGCTAGCTGTTTCCCTCCTTTATGCTAAGCTAAGCTAAATGTCTGCTGGCTGTAGCCTTATATTCAATTGCCAGACTTGAGAGTGGTATCAATCTAATTATCTAACTCCTTGCCAGAGGACGAGTAAGTTAATTTCCCCAAACAAGGAAATGGTTAGCACTATGATTTAAGATTAATAGAACAAAATAAAATAAGTTTTACTAACTAATATCATAAATGTTGTTTATTGGCCCCTGAACAGATATTTAAACTTTTAAGCTAATGTTGCTCCTAGACTGTTTCTCCTCATTGATTTATTTGTTCTCTGCTGATTTATTTTTTTTTTTGTATAATTCAGTAATGAATTTATGGTTGCCATGGTCACAGGGCAAGCTGCCGTGGCAAGTTGACTGACCTCGGTGGCGACCACTTACTGTCTGAAAGTGCTCAGTCGTCCCATGATGTCAAATTGTCATCACATTTATGTAACAAGGAGCTCAAGGGGCTAAAACTAGTGCAACAACAAGAAGTACCTACCTTGCCGATAACGTCGTTGCGGCTGAGCCTGTCCTTGTCCATGACGGTGATGATGATGGTGGTCTCCCTCAGCACATGGGCGGGCACATCGAAGGGGAAGGACTCGTTGAAGATGGGGTTCAGACAGCGCTTCATCGTCACTGTCTTTTTCTTCTCTACACGCTTGTCCTTGTGCATCAGCCACACCTTCACATATGGATCTGCAATGTGAACGCAGAACACAGCAGTTTACACGAGAGCAAGGATGAAGATGCCCATGCAAGGTGATTTTTAGGGTCAGGTTTGCAATTACCCTCCTAATTGTTAAAGTCAGGGAAGGCAGCAGGGAAGCAGATACCTAGTTTGAGCTCAAGGTCAACCTATCCCCTGAGCTAGAAACATACAAATGAGGAAGTATTTATGGAAATAGGGCCTGGGATTTGTACTACCCATTCTGGAGCATTATCATATTCTGTATTACTAACAGACATCGCTCCTACTACTGCAGGAAGCAGTCATTTTACAAAAGACACTGATACTTGAAAAACTAACCCCAGACTGAGCTGACACAGATCTGGCTGGGAGGCTGAAGATCCTCATAGATATACAGAAAGAGATAGAACAGGAAAGAGAGAGGGCGAGATGCTTGATGTAATGTCACCTTGCTGCCACAGCTATCTACAGTGTGAGCCATCTTAGGAGCCAGACGGCCGCCGTCCTCTGCACGGGTAGGTCAGTAAATGTTTGAACACAGAGATGGAGCTGCGCGTGAGCAGAGCTTCCAGTGTAATGAGAGGGGCTTCAGGCAGGTGAACAAGGGTTAGAAAGAGAAAAGACTAAACAAACAAGGAGGATTCTTTACCTGACGTGCCCCCGATATCCATGGCTTTGAGATTGCGCGCTTTGATGATGTTCACAGTGATGGTGTTGGCAGTGGGATTATAGCAGAGAGACACCAGCAGGTCTCCTCGTCTCCCCTGAGGAACACACGCACATACACAAACACAATGGAGTATGAATCACCCAGTGTAATATCATGTTTCATCAGGGAATATCAAACTATGGTTTCCTCACTAGCTTGTTGTGTAATCTTACATCACTGCCCTTTCTGCTCTAACCCCTTGTGCCAAACACAGATGGTCCAGTGACCAGACAGGCTTAGCTGAGCCTGTCGCTCTCCCTAATATTACGTCAATCAAGCTTGCACGCTGAAAGCAGTCAACAAATGGCATTACACTTGTTTTAATAAAACAGTAATCACTACATCTGAGTGAAAACACTAGATTGGTCATCATTCAGCCAGATGGCCCTCCCTCCGTCTCTTACGCTGCCATCACTGCAGGGCTTGAGCTCCTTCCAGAAGGTCTTTATCTGGCCCAGTTCCACCTTGTTAAGGGGGATTGACACCTCTCCAATGGGGTCATTCCTGCTGAAGCGGTCGTAGTCCAACACCTGAAGGTATAGAGTGCGCTCTCTCACTTTCTCATAAGGGAAGCCTAAAACAGAGACAGAAACAGATACACTGAGGGGAGAGCTGTTACAGAGAGTGGAAAACATATTCTTGACAGTACTGAGAAGGCAGATTACTCTGCCCTGTGCTAACACGGATGAATTTGGCAAAGGCCAAAGTGCATTTTAAAAACTGCAGGACCAGCCAGCACTCTCTCAAATGACTGAGAGGGATCATTATACTCTAGTCACAAAGACCTATCTCATTTATTTTTCAAGAGCACTGGCTATTGTTCTAATTTTGGAAAGGGTCGGAGCCTTTTGAACATTATTTTGGCTATTTTACCATTGTGCTGTCATCCGAACACAATGGTCATAATGAAACTAATTCATACACTTCACTGCTGTCTGTGTGGCTGCTGCTGATTTTTCTTTTTCTTGTTTTTTTTTTACAAAACCTGTTGTTTATTGACCTGGAGGTTGTATCGATGCAAAGATGTTCTAATTTTACACCTGAATTTTCACAGAACTCCCGCAAGGCTCTTTAACATTGCCATAAACACTTAATGGAATAATGGTACAAACCTTAGTGAGGTGGAGAGTTAGACTAAAAGATTGATTCTGTCCATTAAATATAGTGTAAAGCTATAGCCAGAGGCTGGTTAACTTAGCAGAGGGAAACAGTTAACACAGTGTGGTTTAAAGAAAGCAAATAAGTGTACTTCCCAAAATGTCTGACTATTGTTTTAAACAGAATTTAAATGTATCCTGAGAATGAAAACAATCCCCCTCCAGCACTCAAAGCTGATTGAGAAAATAGGCACTATTTTTTCAATCAGCTTCTTATGATGAGTAATTTGGTTTTATACGAAAACAAAATGATTAAAGTTTTCGTTAAAGTTTGAACAGTTTAGTTATTTAATATGAGAGATGTCTGTATTTTTTTTGTTCGTGGTCTGGGCTCAAGTGTAAAAAGGGGATGTCAAGACACTTTGCGTTGTTTTTTTTATGTTAGGGGGCCACTGTCAGTCAAATCTGATAAAAACTACACCCCCACAGTCCTGCTGAAGCATATTATCAAGAGTATTCAGTGTTAAAGAACAAGTGTGTAGGATTAAGTGGCATCTAGCGGTGTAGTTGCAGATAGTAACTCCAGGTCCTATCTATTTTTTAACATTCGTTTATAGTGTTGTTATTCAGAATATTTTTAATATTTAATGTTATAGAGAAGTGTGGCTTTAATGAGATACCTGGTGAGCCTCTTGAAAAAATGTAATAACAACAATAAGAGTTGCAGAGTGGAAATAACACAGACCCTCAAATAGGAAGGTTTCGTTCCAGTGGGGGTTGAGGTTCTTCCTCTTGACCTTGGTCTCCAGCTTGTGCTTCTTGTCGGGCAGCAGGTAGATTTTAACAAAGGGGTCGGAGGTGCCGGAGAAGTCCTTAGCCGGTAGCTCCTGACCCCTGAGCACTTTGACGGTGAGGGTTGTGTTCTGGAAGCTGTAGCCTATGCTGAACTGGATCCGGCCCAGCTTCTCACTGATAGGACCTTCACCGTCATCATCCTCCGAACCTGGAGACAACTGCAGGGCCACACATGCACTCAAATAAATATAAACCCATGCAGCAACAGCAGCCACTTCAGTCCAAGGGCACACACTTTCTCTGACACAAGCACATGCACACAGACCGTGACACAGAGAAGCTGCGAGGGGAGGAGATTTTAGAGCTGCGTTTCTATTACGACATACTCAAGCAGCTGCTCAAAGGCAGAGATTGGTCTGACATTAAGAAGACTGAGAGAGTTTTATTTCCTTTCTAATGTTCTTAAGAGGCAGGAGGTGCTCAGATTGAAGATAGAGGAGCTTTAGACCACCCATTCTCTTTCACAGCCACTCTGACTGCTTTATCACTGCTGTGCACTAAAAGGCCACTATCTGATAGACAGCAAAGAGGGAAAGAGAGAGTGAGAGACAAACAGAAAGAGTAGCAGAGAAAGAGAAAGAGAGAGAGAGAGAGAGAGAGAGAGAGAGAGTTGAATGAGGAGCGTGGAGGGAACAGAAGCACAGCTCAAGGTTGGCATTCTGCACTTGTCTTTATGGATGCTTATTTTCTCCCCGTGGCTCCACCTTCTGTCTCTGTCCTTTTTTGTTTCCTCTCTATAACAATAATGGAATGGAATGACACGTTTAAGGACTTTAAAGGGTAGAAAAGACGACTAGCAGTTCATTCGATCACTTTATGAGAGAGCCACAAATGACACTTAGAGAAAGAATGGACTGGTTGCTCTGGTTTGTATGCAAACACTCTGCCAGAGCAGAGCACTACCTGAAACTGTTGATTTCTGTGCTTCAGGCCAGAGCTTCAGTTTCAAAGTTACAAAGACTTGCTCACTCAGAATTTGTCAATATGGGTTTTAGAACTGACAGGCAGAGCAAGTGTGAAATATTCCAAGTCTAATTTATCAAACAGTGTGAGTCACCTTGGATGGCTTGAACTGCCAGTGTGTGTGTTTTTTTCTATTATGGCTCCCTTATTACCATGTGCAGCTTTAAATCAACCTGTGCATGCAGGATGACTTTGCAACACTAGACCCACCTGGTGACTATTAAACTCATGCAGCACATGGCCAAAAGTATGGACATATACATGTGATCAATGAACATTTAAATTCAAAACCACAGGCATCACACTGATGTCACTCTTCTGGTTTCTGGCTTTGCAAATTATTTCGGAACCCGGTGGGAGGGATTTGCTCCCATTCAGCCACAAGAACATTAATGACGTTGGGCACTGATTTTGGCTGATAACACCGGGCTCACAGTCTGTAGTCTGATTCATCACCAAAGGTGTTAGATGAAGTTGAGCTCAGCACTCTGCGCAGGCTAGTCAAGTTCTTCCACACCAAACTGGAATTTACATGTCAAGGTCAGTTTACTCATTATGAAGACTACTGACTTCTGTGGCTCAGGACAAAGCTTTCTAAAGTCTGAGAGAATAACTACTTTCAGATGACAACTTTAAAACACAATGCCTGCTTTATAAAGTGGGAGCAAAGACATGTGTATTTACAATCCATATAGGACAGTAAACAGTGTTTTTGAAACTTGGCCCATACTAAAGACAAAAAATCTGAATATCTTTGCCTTGTTTGCTTCAATTTTGAGCATTCATTTTTAAATCTGTCTCTTTTGAGTCCCACAATGGGCCTACACTTACATAAGTCCAATACTACATTGCCCCTTTAAAATCTGCCTTCAAGAATAAGCCTAAATAAATCCCATGATAAGCCCCAAATTAACAACAAACTGATCCAATTGTTTGTGTTGCCAAAGCCTAATATAGCTTATTCTTCTGTTCCATAAAGCTCCATTGCTCTCCAAAAACTATTAAAAGCACATTCACAAGTTCCTTCATCATTCTGGTGCCATAATGAACAACTAGTGCAACCAAAAATAGTCCCAAATATATTTGCTAAGATCTACAGAGCTCAGTTGTTTTAGAAAACAACCTTTTTAGAATAAGTTATAAGACAGGCTATCAAATTGTTGGGGTTTTGGCTTTTAATGGGATATGCTGACAATAAAATAATATAGAATAACACCTATCTTATCCTTTAATTGGAAATACGGGCGGGCAGGGGTGTCATTTAGCAAAATAGTATAAATCGAGATTCATGAATAGGATGGAAGGATGGTGGGATAAAGGGTCTTACCATCACCATGTCTCCAGTGAGTGAGTTGGCCAGGTCGGTTACGGAGGAGTGGCCGTCAGCATCGGGAGGCTGGCCCTTGGGGCTGTTAGCAGGCTTGTTACCCCTGTAAGCAAAAACACAGGTTGACCCGGAGGGAAAATGGCGAGGACATGTGCTGAGAAGCTAACTTTTCTCCAGAAAAAGAGAATGTCTGAGCACACAGGGAGTCCAACCTCCACCTGCTTGGCACTTGAAAACCGCCTATCTGAAACGACCAATTTTCAAGTTTGCTTTTGGATAGATGTCACTTCAAAGTAGATTGTGCTTTCTCTAGCTATCATGAGCGAAGCCAAATAAAATCTGCCAAAGATTCCACAGATTAACGGTGGGCCCTAGAACTGAGGACATTTGATATGGTGAGTTGTGTTTGATGAAACTTGGAATCTGAGATGACTATACATATGTCCAGTGTGGCAAACATCCATATCTCTGACAAGAAAGCTCCACCACCAAGTAAACAAACACATTTTCAAACAGAAAAAGAAAACAGAACCTCTAAATTTAAAATTCATAGAAACCAATTCATTATCTCCAATCCCCCTAGAGTTCATGATCAACCCTTATTCCCTCTAAAGACATTAACGAGACACACATGTATAATGACATGTATAGCAACATGACTTTACTATATATACACAACAGACAGACATGTATAGCCACATGTAGACGACCAGACGTTTTAACAGGACAGATGCTGAACAGTTTTGTAAAGTGTTTGTGTGTTTAAATCTCTCAATTATTAAGAATTTGCATCAACAACACAAAATATTAATAAAAACATAATAGAGAGAGCAGAGATCTCCCATGGCAGAGCTGGTACTTAGGTACAAATGTTAATAGATGTTAAGTTTAATTCCTTCACACAAGGATTGTTGAAAACATAACATTAAAGTGGGAAAAGCATTCTGGGAGAAAAACCTCTATGTTCATACATCATGAAAACAAGAAGAATCACAAAGTGTAAAGGAAAAAAAAAATCAAAAGAAGATAAAAAATTAAAACACAATAAGTATTATGAGATTACAGTAAAGAAAGAATGAGAAAGAAGATAGAACAAGAAAGAGCCAAATGCGAAAGTCCTGACCAATGCAATGTGACACATTGGACACACAGCACTCCATAGATGACTGGTCAAGGCACATGGAGCAGCTGAACACTGAAACACTGTTAGGCCATAAACAAACAGTAAATACAGAAGAAAAACAAGAACAGAAACACACAGAGAAAGAGAAAAGAAATGAGCAGACGCAGAGAGGATGCTGAAGTTGCAGACACGCACAGACACTGGACAGAAATCATAAAGACTGTAGGTAAGATAGAAGGTTCAAATAGAATAGAAAAGCAAGCTGAAAATTATTTATCTGTATAAGAAGAGATAGCAAGTATTAATAGCATGAACAGTGAGGTTACGGAAACCAAAACCAAACAGAGAGTGAGATTGTTACAAACACCAGCACATTAGAGAGAAAAACAGAGCTGCAAGAAAAGATAGGGAATGAAGGAAGGAAAGCCTGGAAACACAAGAGAGGCTTAGTTTGGTCAGTCTGATAAGTATCAAAGAATAAGAGACAAAAAATAAAGAGCTATGCACACACAATATTTCTAACAGGAGACAAAGGGACGAACATGCTAAAGGGAGAAAAAGAGCACAAAGAAGAAAAGAAAAAGACAATAAATACAATTGATCACCAGGAAAAGGAGAGCAAGAACCATTGTTCTTTATGTGGAGAGCTCAAAATAAACGAGAGATGAGATATAGTATGAAAGAGAAATAAGGCGTAGATATACCATACAAAACGATAATATCATTGAAAACACAAAAAAGGGACAAATAGTAAGAACATAGGAAGTGCACATTTAGAGTGTTACAAAAGAGGGCGTTGCAAGAAATGAAGTAATAACTATAAAGTATATAAATTAACTTTGAATCTAATCTGATTTTCCAACCATTAAGCAACACTCTAAAAGTGTGGACTGGGGACACAAGGGCCAAAGCACAAACTGGCATTGGCTACATATGCATATATAATATATGCAAGTAGTTGTCACTCAGAGAGTGAAGGCAATGCCTTGGACGGGCAGAAAACAAGGAGCCCATAGAAAGTCTGTCTGTCTGGCCAGCAGAGAGAATGTATATTTAATGGGTCATACTTTTTTGTTGTTGGGCGCTCTAAACTGCAAATCTGGATGGGAATTGATGTTGAATGCAATAATGTGTACATTTTTGCAGAAGACAAGGACAGAACCGGGGGAAAATATACTGACAAATAGACAGACAGAAAAAGCAAGCAAACAAGACAAGCAAACAGACAATCACTTTAACCAGCAAAGGAAACAGAGCGAGACGGGGGGAAGGAGGGATGTTAACTATTTCGACGAGGGAAGGGAATATTCATCAATTGGTGTTAGTCGTATTAGTTCCCAAGGGAGGTAATTGCATTTTCAGGGGCTTGGTTGTTTATTTAGTTCTTTCCTAAACTGCAGGCAACGAGTTTGAGAGGAGAGGAAAAGGGGTGGGTAGGACGCTAACTCAAGATCTGAGGATCTGCTCAAAAGAGCTCTAAAGCAAGGAGAGAGACTTAGGGTTTGAAGTAAAGCAAGGCACCTCCCTCCTCCTCCACCTCCCAACTATCGATGGGGGAGTGAACGTCTTCAATTATTCATTCTCCTTCATGCTTCATTCAGGGGTTCAGTGCATTCTCAGGTAAGAGCTAGTGCAGCCAGGGGAATGGCCTTTCTACCAGCCCTGCTCTACAGCACCTGAGGTGGTCCTCTGCTCCAGTGCTGCCTCCAGGCTGTTTAAACAAAGCGGCTGGAGCTGCAGATTCGTTGCAGAAAATAAGATACTTCCTCCAGATCATACAATATAGAGTGAATTGAAAAATGAAGATTGATTTTGGTTTATTTAATTTCTAAAAAAACAATATTATTTGCGGCAGATGGTAATACTACAACTGCTACATTTTGGTGCCAATGCTTTTTCTATCTGACCCATTGGGGGTTTGATATGGAAATTGATGCTTTACAACCTGCAGTTGTCTACAGTATCCAGTGGGAGGCAGAGTGGACTCGAGTTCAAATCAGATTCTCCCACAGCTAAGGCACAGAAAGTGGGCTGTTGGCATAGCAACGGCTCTAGAAACACAGACCATACATATGGGGGTTTGGGGTGTGTGTGACAAGGGGGTTGTGGGAGAGGGCACGGGGGAAAAGGGTGTGTTTAGAGGGGTGCAGCAAACAGGCAAACACAGTGAGAACAAAGAAGATAAGGTATAGGATATATGACAGGTACGGGTGAGAGCCTCGCAGACACACACATTCACATAAACAGACATATGGAGGCAGGCGGGGCCACTTGGGTTTCACCGTCCTGTGATACTATCCTGTTTTGTTACCTGACCGAGGGCCAGCAGCTCGAAGAGAGGGGGAGGGGGGGAAAGACACTCCACTTCTAGGCTGGAGAGAGACGCGAGAAAGAAAGCCCAACCCAGCCCCCTTTTCTTTTTTTCCCCCCCACCCTCTGCAAACATGTCACACTCAAACAAACACACTCGCCTGAGACCATGAAGTGATGTATTTCAATGTCTATGCTCAATTTCAAAGCCGCCCACTAGATCTATCGTTCTTCGGGGGGCCACAGCATACTTTCCAGGATCATACACAGTCAAAACCACAGCAGTGAGGCATGGCGCTGCTTACGTAACTCATCATCCACATGAAACACATGTACATTCACACTAGAGTCAGCCAGTCATCCCTGCTGCTTCACTTCTCAGGCTACGACCAAACATTCTGCTGCGACATATAAATATGGATGCTTTCGCTGTTAACTAATTACTTCCTGCATGTTGGAACTGGAAATGAGTCTAAAATAGCATCATTTACTGAAATCCCATTTCAGGAAGAAGCAACAAGGGAGGTGCTAAATGCTGCCTTCTGTGTATCTGCTTCTTTCACTGAACTCCGAATGGAAATAGAAAACCACAAGGCAACTGAGTGAGTGCCAAATGTTGATATTTCTACTGATTTATGCTTATTTAAATGTTATTAAAAGTTGCATTTCAGATATTTTTTTAACATACTAATTTTAACTTTGGTGGCTGGCAATTGCACTTTTGACTATGACCCAGTAAAGCATTGCAAACTCGATAATTACGAATCCAAAGATGATCTTACTGTCTACAGTCGAGCCTCACCTCCCTTTATGGCCTCCCAATACTCTCTGCAATTTAGCATTCAGCTCTCCGAGCTCAATTAAATAACTAGCCTATCATTCCAGGGAATTTCAGCAACATGAAATCATCAAAACATTTTAAAAGTCCATTAAAACTCCAAACACAAGTCTACCAAATGTTGTGAATCCCGATTAAATTCATAGATTGCCTCTGAGGTGGAGGCTGCTGCAGATGTGCCACCTGTTCTGAGGCAGGACACAGGGGTCCTAGGTTAATGCTCCAAATAGCTTGTCTCCCCAACCACCATCCATCTATCTGTATGTATGAGACGAGCATGTGTACCAGCATACCTGCTGGCTAGAGTGCTGCCTTTAGCCCTGAATAACGCATGGATGTGCTGAGTACAATAAGTACTCTCTCCTACTACTCGTGGAAGGAAGATGAATTTGTACCCTGAATTTTCTCTCATCCTCCCCTGACATATAGATGGATAGATGTATGAATGCACTCCACTACTCCTCTCTTTGTGACTCCTTTTTTTCCGCCTTAGTGCTATCTACTTTCCCTCTCACTCAGCACGTAACTGAATGCATCTCAATATTCCCCCTGTGATGCGTGGATGAGCATGGTGGCCACAGGGAGCCAAAGCCTCGGGGACAGTCTTAACCAGAGCCCCTGAAGACTCTGCTGATTAGTCTGGCCCGAAAAGCCCCTGTCACAGGAGGAGCACTGTGTCAGATTAGCAGAGCATATAATCAATTTACATGTTTATGTACAAACTTACATACAGATTATATCATCTGGAAGCACTTTAACAACAGTTTTCTTCTATTACCCAAGAAAACAAGGCTGATGACCACCTTAAAATGTTAAACCCACCCTACACGTCTATGTGACCACAACA
>NW_023339762.1:14463239-14489702 GCF_004916995.1 Morone saxatilis | reverse complement strand
ACATACAGTAATGACGTTAAATACGCAAACATTTATATTGATTTAGATAAAAGGTCATAACCGCCATACACTGTATTTGGCTTTGCCTTTCATGTCAAGTTAAGCAACGTAATAAGCTCATAAATTATGAAGCAATATTATATAGCCCACTTGGCAATTAACGGACACTCGGAGAATCAGAGAGTGCACCGCGTCTTTAAGGCAGTGTATACTTCTATATTTATCAATATATTTAAGAAGTATTCTAAAACAAGAACTACACTGGCTTACACAAAATGATGTAACATGCATGGATGAATAATTGAAAGACCACAGGCAAGTGGATTGAATGTTAATGTGGCACAAGGATACATCCCGCCTCCTCTCTCCTGAACCTCCATCCTCATTGGGCCTCACGCTTGCTGCTCAGAGCGAGATCTAGATTCAAAGCTCTCGGGGACTGTGGCTTCTCTTTATAGCAACACTGGAGGAGAACCTACAGTATAGGTTCACTGAATCGCAGCAGAATTGTATGAGTGAAGACCAATGAGGCATTAACGGGCAACATCCTTATTAAGCTTTCTAAGATCCACAACCTATGGATGCCTGGGATATAAACATCTCAGCATGTGTGGCCCCAGAATCTAAACACACAATTTTGTAATCCAATCGACTTCCTCTGCTATTTAATCGTGCAGCCTCGTCTCTCTCTCTTTCCCTCCACTGAAAATGTGTAACCTTGGTTTGAAAGTCTCCGTTACTACCAACAACTCTGGTGCAGTTCGAACTGTCAGTCAGCTCCTGCCTCACTTCATAAACAAATGGCCACGCAGAACACTTCATGCAGTGATCGCACGTACAAGGTCAGTGAACGAGCGTAATGAATGTCACGCACTATAACACCTTCTCATGGCCAGTGGGGATAACAGTGTATTTGTTTGGCTTGCCTTCGACCATGGCCAAGCAACAATGAAGCGTTAACACACTGCTGGAGGGTAAATGAAAAACCTCTTGGTTGCTATTTGCCAAGTACTTTACATACACGCTCCCATTAACAACATTATTTAGCTAATTGTAGTGCAAGACCAAGAGTATTGTTGTTTCCACTGCTGGAAGAAGCAGTCAGGTCTTTTAATTAAGTGAAACTTGCAATACAACAATGTAAAAATACTTGCATTCAAGTACAATTCCTGTATTTATACGCCTACTTAAAGGTTTATTGTCTGTATTTTTCAACCTGGACCTTATTTACCCATGTTTTGAGTCAAAGTGACTAATTGGGCATGTTTTCAAATTCGTGACAGTGCTGCCATAAAACGGGCTACAACATAATCCTTATGGGCAATGGCACACTGTCAAAATACATCCACTGAACACGTTTGATTTTGCCACTGACTGAAAATTTCAACATAAACGTCAAGAATCTTGGTGTTTATATATTAATTGTTTCTTGTTGTTGTTCTGTTTTGTCCCTGCATACTACTTTTCATGGTTTGCAGATGATGATTTCACATGGATGATATGTGCTGATATGTGGACACGTGGTTTGGATGAGCTCTTGCTGTGCTACTGGGATCCCTCCCCCAGCTGTGTGTATGTGTGTGTGTCTATTTGTGGTTTGTATGATATGAAAATACATCAATAAAATAATATTAAAGAAAAGATTAGATACAGCGCACGTGAGCATAATAATGCCGGCGAGGCAGAGTTTGTTATATATAGAAAACATGGTTTTGTAAAAATATTTTCAGAGGTTTTTTAGAGCTACTTTTGAGCTGTAAACTGAACTTTATGTTACTATACTGTGATTAAATAAATCAACACTGGTGTTAAAATTAAAGTTAAATTACAGAATTTATAAAAATCAGCATTTTGTGGGTTAAAAATGACTCAACACGCCCTCTACTGTTTTAAATTACCTCGAGCCTTCTAAGCCAAATGCTAAGATAGACTCAACCATTTGGGCGTCATAACATTTCTATTAAAAAAAACAGTGTTAACGCCCTCTAATCAGAGGAGGGCAGACCACCTCCTCCAGCCTCCTCTTTGAGTGGGAGTCTGTGAAACTGCTGCCCTCTAAAACAGTTTATGCTAGTTTTTGCTAACCCTCTACTTAGTATTTTTCTATTTTGGCGCAGTGGTTTGGACTTTAGACGGCTGTAGAAGTACCAACAGACTGCGGTGTACCTTGATCCTCGTCTGTCAATCACTCTGAGTGTCGAGGCCACACCCCCTAAAGTTACTGTCCTTTGCAGGTCTCTAATGCATTTATTAAATGTGCTGAGAGGGAAGGAGCTTGCAGAATTGAAGGGTGTAGTTACACTTTAATGTCATGACTGTATATATTTGTATACAGTATACAGTATACAGGTAAAGACTACAAACTGCAGAGTGGATGAGGAGAGAGAGTGGGGGCAACAGACGGGAGTGTGAATTATTAGATTGCAGTTTCTCTGTGTGAATAACTTAAACAAGTTCATTCAACCTGTTGTTTCCACTGTTGTCTTCCTGCAACAAGTCACCTCACCCCAGATTTCAGAACGAGACTTCTCCTTGAGCGAGACTTGGTTAAACGCACAGTGGATCAAGCGAAAGGAACAGAAAACATTTCATTTATCTGTAGGGTCGTGTTGTCAGACAGGCACTCACATAACAATCTGAGTTGGTCAGTGTCGAAAACAAACATTTTTATTGGATGTATTTTGATGGTGCGCAATTGTAGCCCGTTGTCTACATTAGTTACTCATGGGACAGAAATAAAAATGTAATTAGAGCATCAAAGTAAGTAATATGACATTATTAGATTGTTAATTCTGATGTTTCATTGTGTAAGCAGCACTTTACTGTTGTAGCTGGTTAAGGTGGAGCTTGTTTTAGGTACTTATACTGTGTGATGGTTTAGTTCAGTGGTTGTCAACATAGGGGTCGGGCCCCTCCATAGGGTCACACAATAACTCTGATGGGTTGTGAGAATATTAATAATATTAATATTATTAAACAGAAACTGCTTTTTTTATTCATCTTTTTGTCTTTTGTGTAATCCTTGTTTTTTTGTGCCTCCAATACTTATTTATATAAAGCGATTTGAGAAGTTTATAAGGGAAATGTCTTTTTGGTGGAACTCGTGGACATCTGAAACGTGACAAGGGTCCCTTATAGACACAGATTTGTTTAGGGGTCATAAGCCAAAGAGGCTGAAAACCACTGCTTTAATCTTGTACTATGAATTATATTTTAGAAGTTAATATATATATATATATATATATATAAAAACAATAACTTAAAAGGCTTTATGTTTGTCTGTAATAATTGGTCAGTGACATGTTGTTGAGACGATCACATTCATTTTATAAATTCATGGGATATAACATGAGTGATGCAAGTATGGAGATGAGTAATGGGCACATGAAAGACATGTTTGATGTAAATGCACAGACTGCAATGATATGGCCATAGAAGGGGTGTGGAGAGTGAGAGACGAATGAAAGCGCGGCTTTGTCTCCAGCTCCAGGCAGGCTTGAGAGCCCTGTTTTGAATGAGCAATATGCCAAGAGTGTGATTGATTAAATCATGGTCAGACATCTGTGAAGTCAGCACTAACACCACTGGGAATGATATATTCCCAGCAAGGCTTATACCTTGCATTTCTAATACACTGTGGACTTATAATGTTTATTTGAGCGTCTAAATTTAGCATCCAATTAAAGTGTGGCTAAAGCATTCATTTACTTTTGAATTTATAATCTATCATGAAACAAAGAAAACAACGAGTGGCTCAAGTAGAATTGGTTTATAGCCCAGAGGAGGGGCACACAGGAGCTCACGAAAAGGACCAAGACTATTTTCACTTCCTAGTTCTCTATTGTTCACAGACGAAAAGCTGCCAGTCATTCTGTTTTGACTGAAAGATATTAAATGAACCTCAGGTTAATCTAGAAAATACCACAATGCACTCAATCATCGTTAATCGAGGTGAGTCGTGCTGGCTATGCGTTGGACTAAGCGGCCTGTGGTTCCTGCTTGCTGTTTAGTCTATTAGTGGATTTTTACAACCCATTTAAGGAGGTTTCCAGGTGAACACAAAAGCTGGAAAAGCCAGATGTAATGTGCACAGCAAATTACACAGAAAATTGTACTCCTCTGTGGCTCTGCGGCTTTCACACTAATCCTGAACAATAGAGATAGTTTTGATGTTTACAAAAACAACATTCTTAGTCAAAGAATACTTTCATGCTCATTTGTAAGTCCATGCAGTGCTGTGTTGACTTTAGGGAAAAGGCCACAGGATGCTCAGGGGCAAGAGACTAGGATGAGGCAGACAAACCAAGAGACAAACATCTCTTACTAGTCGCTGATGTTGCATAGCTCTGAAGTTAAATTTCATTATAAATAAAGGTGCTTATTAGTTCCGGGAGGACAACGGCTATCATGCTGAAGACACACAAGACCCTCTAAACGTCTCCAGTTGCGCAGCCCACATGTGCAGCTTCACACTGCAGCTGTGCAGTCTCGGCAAGAAAACAGTTACCATCTGTATTGTAACAGAGCCCTAGTTTTAAATCATGTGTCAAACTGATGAAACACTTGTGAATGAGGAATAATTGGTGTGACGAGTAAATCAGAATTTGTTCACCCTCCCCTGCCATTTTGTTTTAAGGTGTGCGTCATATTATGTATCTCCAAATTGTCTCCAATTTGTCACAGAATCAAAGTGAGGTTAAAACGACCTAATTGGACTGCAGAGGAAATCGAGTGTGTCGCATCTGCCTAAGGCTGGACCAAACGCAGGATGTCACTCTGGCTCTGTGGTGTTACATGCTGGCACAAATAATCAGAACCACCATTCATGGCCGAAAATGAACAACACAAGCAGAGTGTGGTTTGAGATGTTTGTTTCACATGACGCTGAACTCATTTGTTAGTCTTAAACTGTTAAAATGAAAAAATGGTCCAGATCCCAAACAGAATGCAAAAACTAATTATTTTGGGAGACAGTGAGATTCGAGCGAGCTTGATGCATCCTTATAGATGACTGGAAATATTTTGGCTTCCAGCGTGTAAGGTGGCTGGCAAGGAAAAGGTTTATTTTTAGCAGCATGTTTATGTAAGTGACTACCATGTTGTGGAATAATGAGGAGGCTCTCTGGGCCCTCGGTGGAGCTACAGAGACGGGACTCTCAGAGCGGCAGAGGGTGATTGAAGGAAGCTAATGAGCAGGAGGGAAAAAAAGAACACAGGAGTAGAAAGGACTGGGATAATAAAAGCATGGAAATACAAAGGAAATACGACAATTACCAATGGGAGGTCTCTGTTAGGCAGAAGTGAATAGACAAACAAATAGAGATGAAAATGGTGGAGGAGAATGGCATTGCGATAGTGGAGATAATTACCATGGTCAGAAAAAAAAGACCACTGGCATGAGAAAACACTGTTTTATGTGATTTGCCAAAATTTTAAAAGCGGAAGAAAAGGACTGGAGTACAGTGAGCGTCACACTGCTGTGATTTATGAGCTCATTACTGCTTTTCAGCTAACATCCAAATTGCTTTATCTCTTTACTCATCTCGGCATTACAGGCATTTTTCCCCCTACATTTGGTTTCTTAGTCAGCTCTCATTTTTATTTCTCTAACAGAGTGTCGAGCTCTGGTGCTATTTCAGGTGCAGGTCTGAGGCACAATGCACTTAAGTGCAGTGACTCACCGAAAACACTAGAAAACTAGTCTCCTACCTAGATTCTGATATCATCTCCTGTTTTTCTTCAATATCATATCCTTCACGTCCTTTCATTTGCACTCCATTCTCTCACATACAACAAGCACTCTCATACATTATCTGGTACCTCTTCTCAGGAGGGGGCTCCTGATTGGCTGCTGGTGCTGCCTGCGCTGTTTCCTGCAGGTCAGGGATATTGGCAAAGTCATCTTGCTCGGCCACACCAATGGCCAAAGCCATGACGACCATCTTCCCTTCACTGGCTCCCCCGTTAAAAAAAAATACGATAAGAGACAGGAACAGAAATAGAAAGATAGGCGAGAAAAGAGAACAGATACAAAGGATAGGGAAATCGGACATAAAGAAGGTGTGGTGCAGGGGGAGAGAAGAAAGAAGAGGTCATTTCAGGTGACAGCGAGGACAGACAGCAGAGAGGCGACGGAACAATAAGAGACTGTATGAGAGTAAACAGAGGAAGCAGTAACAGAGAAAACGGTCATAAAGGGTAAATCTGCAACATCACATAACATCCCAGCAGTGAGCACTTTGTCCAGGGAAGGATATTAAGAAGATACCCTAACCTGAAAGGCCAGATTAATAATAATATAATGATTTTAATGAAGTGGTGCAGGCTGTGTTCACATCATACAGACAACATATAATTAAAGGAAGTGCTGATGATTAGTTAATTATTGTTAATGGATCTGATATTCAGCAGCTTGCACATCAGCTTCCACACATGTAAAAGGTATGTACAGGCCTGTATGCACACACACACACACACACACAAAACTACACCACCCTCATGCCCAATAATTTATCTAGTTATTCAAGCTGCCTTCTGCTTTCCCTCTAGATTCACCTTTCCCAACGAACACGCCGGTCGCCTTTCTCCAGAGTTAAGATTTAATTAAGCCTCATTAAGAAGATCTGGACTAATTGTTTCTATTTGAGTGACACAGTGTCTTGAGGTGCTCCGTGCGTGTCACCGTTTTCTGGGTCACTGCTCTCTCACTCTCTGTGTTGCACTCTTCTCATTTCATCTTCTCTATTCTGCTACACTTGCTCTCCAAATCCCCTTTCCCCTTCATCCCTATCCCCTACTCTTAATTCTCTGCCTCCTCATCACTGCCTCCTTCCTGTCACCCACACCCCCGGTTCTATAGCTTAAGCCTCTGACGGCGTTACAATACCTCCACTAAGAAAGTATGCTGCTGCCAAGCTGTGGAAAGATATCACCCTAAACTTCACAATTTCATCTTTCTTACAGGCTGCTAAAAGCTTTTCTTGCAGCACCATAAAGCCTTGTTTAATAATCTCCCAGTTAATGGTTCCCAACCTTTTATGTTGATTTACCCCCACAACCAGATTATCTACCCCTCCATTGACACCACTTTATAAATGTGGTAATTTGTAAGTAGTTTTATCTATATTTTTTATTCATTCTTTACTTTTAGCTATCTATTTCAACCTTTTAACCATTAGCTATACTGTTAGCATATTTATTTCTTCTAAGAAGAATAAACCTTTTATCTATCTCAAGTTCAAGGATTTATCCATCACTTTTAGCTCTTTATTTCAACCTTTTTTCTATTACTGTTAGCAAACAATTTCAACAATTTATACATAGCTAACTATTTCAACTAAAACTTTTACTTTAAGTTCAACTAACTTATTCATTTTCAGCTCTGCTTGCTTGCTGACTAGTCTTCACACACTCTCATTTTCCAACACATTTGTTACAGCTGACTCAATATGTGGATTTAATTCTTAATCAAATCACATCAATTAATAATGTATTCATTAACTGAGCTACTCTGCAATCTTTCCACATATCCCTTGCAACTACAGTGGTTGGGACTCAGAGGTCAATAAGGATATAATGGTCTGGTGCTTGTACTGATACTATAAGCACAGTAAGTTTTAACTATGAGTATTTACAGTCAAGAATATTGGTAAAACACTTAAATAAATCCACCAAACATTAAGGAAGCACAGGCGAGAGAGGGAACAGACATTAGTGACACTAGGAAAAATTATTGATTTTAAAAAAGTATGAAGACCAATCACCCAAGAGATCCATTTGGTCAAACGCCTCGAAAGGCTAAATATCTGTGGTGTCAATCACATCAGCACATTCACTGAGCAATGATTCACCCAGATAGGGAATCTCACCAAGATTGAAACAATGGGTCATGTCTATTACTGGACCGCTTTGTCATCAATCACATGAGGTGTTGCTGTTGCAGAGAAGGCAATACAACAATGACCTCAATCTCACATCAAAATGATGAGTGCTAGTTGACTGTTATGGGCGATATTCTCAATAACCTTGGCGGTGGCATGTGTTACATCGCTAATGCTCAGTTAGCCAGTGGCATTACTTCAACTGTGTCATTCTCAAGCTTCGGCACACATAAAATATACAAACTGCTCGTAAAATTACAAACTCTTTTACACTCGAGAAATATCTGGACCAGAATTCATAAAAAATTCAAACTTACACATAAAGTACATAAATGTGTGTTCAATATGGCACGGATACTGTGTATTGGACTATTTATTTGGGGATGGTGTCATACAATAATGTAGTAGAATGACTCTTAGGTGTTTGCAGATAAGAATTATGTATTATGTCTTATAATGTAACACAATTATAAAATATCTAGAATTACCACGGGAAAACCACAAAGCCTCACAATTTTATGAAACAACTCACTCCTTCTTGAGTAATGAGCCTATGAAAATATGGCAAATGTGGCAGAGAGACCTTGGAGTAGAAAATTAATACAATAAATAGTCTGGCCGAATGTTGGCAATATGTGAAAGAGACGAGGGGAAAGCTCACACAATATAATACAATACAATACAATAAGATACTGCAAAGACAATATCACACAGTCTCAAAACTCCACAGAATGAAGCTGCTGAACAACAATTGCAATGTAGAACTGAAATATGTATTTGGGAATATATGGGAATGTAGTTTAGTCAGACCACATTGGATCCAGGTGTTAGCAATGTCAAGTAGTTGGTTGAGAAATCCCTCAAATCCAGAGTTGAGTTTACTGGTGGGCTGGTCCCTAACACCAAACATATCCAAGGCTGCATATTCTTCTATTATTGTGGTATTGGGTATATTTGTCAAGTTATTTTAAGACACTTGAAGAAAACAAAGGCTACAGAACTAAAAGAATGGGTTAATGCAATGGCGGAAATAGCTTAGTTGAATAAGTGGTGATCAGGAGGAAGGGGTGTCTCCCTGGGACCAGTTTTGGGCTCACATTAAAATGGAAGATAGGTCTAAATAGATATCAGTCTGCTCTGTGACTATTCCTGCAAGTTACCTTTTTCTGGATTTATGTACGAAAATCTGCCTTTGTATTATACATAAAATGTGTTCCTTTATTCTGGAAACAATAACATACATGCCAAGCCTTTCAGAAATTAATACAAATTAAAAGTCTAAATAAACCAATGGTAAAAAGCTATTGTAAAAATGGATTCAGAGCAAAGGGACATTAAACACATTGTACCTTGACAGTGTCCTTCCTCATCCTTTCATCACCCCTCTATCCCTCTATCTCATCACCCCCACCGCCCTCACCCTAGTTCTGGCCTGAAGTAACAATATGTCGTGGAAGTAATGGTGCTGGTGACATAAGATCAATGCTTCAGGGTTAACACAAATCTACACACAGCTGCTTAACCCTGGTTCTTATACTGATGCACAGTGACACGTGGACTGTGTGATGTACACATGCTGACACGCATGTCAGCAGGCTAGTGCCACAACCAGCAGACGCAGATTTACTATAAGCATAAAAGTTACAGTGATACCGGGTAAAAGAGGTGCCATTTTAGTTACAAATTACTCATGAAACACGGATTAGGCCTACTGGTGTGTCTCCTAAGAAGGATATTTAACAGTCATTCCAAAGGATGGCTCAGACATAACATGTAATTGAGTGGGACGGTGTGAATATGAAATATATTGTGACTTTTTATGACACCGTCTCATGAATATTATGAACTAGCACCACTAGCTCTGTCCTGTTAAGACAATTGCAGCAGACAGGCTGAATGCCATCCAAACAGATGTTACTGTTTAGCAGAGCATACAGTGTAAACATTGAACAATTTATCACAGAATGGGATAGAAATAGCTCCACAATATGTCGCTCCTTCCTTGCCATTTTTCATGCACATGATGTCATTTGTTCTAAAATTAGGGAAAATACATCTTTTAACAGACTGCTCAATAAGAAGGTTTAATTATTGTCAGCTGATCACTGACACACACTGTGCATTCATATGAACAAATGTCGAAAGCTATAATTGCTTGTGATGTATTAATTAATTAAATACTCAGTTTCAGTTGAGATTTTAAAGAATCATAAAATATATCAAGTAACCATATGTACTACCCCCCCAAGAATAAAATCTAATAAATATAATCTATAATTGTTAATATCAGTGTGTGATCTATGCCGTCTTGATAAGATGAGACAATCCATCTCCTACACAACCACAGGGCTTAGAACTAAAATACTTATTTACATTTATAACTCTACCCTCATTAACTTTTATCTATAATAGATTTTTTTCAAATAAGCCAACCTCTGGCCTCATCTGCGTTCAACTTCATCATCCAACATTAACATAATGAGCTATGACATATTTCATTTGTAACTGTATATCGAAGAAAACACCACACACACACCTACATAATACACATTTATACATGTATGCACACAAGCACACAGTACATATTTTGACGGACAGAAGTAATATCCTTCCCTGGATATCAGATGCAAACTGAAAGAAAACACCCCAAAGAAAAGGCATAGAATAGTATTTCACAAAGATAAGGTTAAAAGCAGATTAGTCAGTGCTTAGATATACATTATAAACTATGTGATTCTAAGACATTAAGCTTTACACATTCAAAGAAAGAAATACTTTAAACAGTTGCATAGCATATAATGCAAAACACAGATTGAGACAGAAGCCTAAGCAAGTGACACTACAGAGGAACTATAACATACGAAGAAAGAGCTGTAGAGACTCACAGGAAGGACTTGACGTCCAGGCCACGATTCCGGATCTGGTCCATCATGTAATCCCAGCTGCCAGGATTGGCTCGTGAGCGCCCTCCTGCTCCACCTCCCCTATAGCGAGAGGCCCCCGCTCCTGCTGGGCTGCCCCGTGCACCCCGGGGACCACCTCGTGTACCTGCACCCCCACCCTCACCACTGCTGCCACCTCCCTCTCCTCTCCCAGCAACCCCGCCTCCCCCAGGCTGTCCAGGTGCAGTGTGTAATTGTCCCAAGCTCTGGGATGTGGTGGGAGGATGGCCGAGACCAGGGCCTGGTGGGTGGATGAGAGGCTGCTGAAGGCTCTGCTGGCGCAGCAGCGTCCGAGGCCGGGCCGGCCCAGAGGGGATGTGCTCCAAAGTGGATGCATAGGATAAGACTGGATCCCCAAAGCTGGGAGGGCAGAGGAGCAGGGAGGAAAGAGAGCGCGAAGAAGGCCACGGCCGACAGAGGATAGGATGATGAGGAGGGAAGAAGGAGTCAGAGGGCACGGAAGAGGAAGAAGAAGTAGATGTAGGAGGAGAGCCGTGGCAAGAGGAGGTGAGTTGGTCAGAGGTGGTGAGGTCAGGAGATGAGACGTAGAAGAGACGGAGAGAATCATCAGAGATGAGACAAGGTGGCACAGGGCAGTAGTGAGACACAGTAGAAGAAGTCAGGTTGACGTCAGGATAGATACAGGAAAGTTCATCCAAACAGGAAGTTGATGGTCGTGAGGGGGAGGAGGAGGAGGAGGAGGAGGAAGGAGGAAGAGTGGTATTTGAGGACAAAGTGGAGAAGGAGGCAGAGGGAGGAGTGTTGGGAGGAGGAGACAGGAGGAGGAGGAGAGAGAAAGAGAGCAACGTGAGGCAGCAGCAGTAACAGCAGTAGCAGAAATAGCAGTAGTAGGTGCACCCTGAGTGATCGCTGTGTGCTGTGTACTGCTCATAGGGCTGCGTCGGGCAGCAGTGTGCAGACTGTGAGCTCGCCCTGTGCGTCTGCGTCAGATGTGTGTGCACCTTGCGTGTCTGCGCGGTCTGAGCGTGCTGTTTGCGTGAGGGTGTATTTCGCGTGGGCAGTGGTCGGATGTGCACTGACCGAACGGGCGTTATGCGATTCTGCGCCACGTGACCTCGTCGAGGCGTGTGGGTCGTGGCTTTGCAGCTTCCCGGCCTTCTTGATGAGGGTTTTTTGGTCTGATGAGAGATCCCCATTTCCTCTACTCGTCAGTCAACTTTTTCCATCTCTGATAGCTTCTCCTCCTTTCTCTCTAAGTCTTTTTCGTCTTTTAAATACATGCTGCACCTCTAGAGACATCCCAACAGCCAACCAAGTCCTACAGTATGACTCCCTCCCTCTGTCAGCCTCTCATTTTCCACTCCTCCCCTTTATAAATGCTGTTTAATTGGCTCATTGCCTTTCTTAAAAATGCTTCAGTAGTCACATCAACATGAAGGAGTGTGACACATGCTATTTAAATGTCATCACTTACTTAAAGGTACACCATTCCTGTGTTTTGAGGGCTCTACAGTACCCTGTATCATCTTCTTTATATATTTTTTTCCCTGCTCACTAAATATATCCTCCTCTCTCTCAGATCGCTGTGTAACCCAGACTACCAGAATTAGGTCATGAGAGAGCTATTCACATCACTTAGATGCAGTTTACTCCGCTCTGCATTACTTCACATAACATAACTTTGCATAAGGCTTTTAGTGTGCTATCCATCATATTTATCTGCCACAAATAAAAGGATAAAAAGGTAAATGGAAGGTTTTGCAGAACTGAAACAGTTTGTGGGCAACACAGAAGGAAAGCAGAATAAGAGGAGTGGCTTTACACAGTAACAGAAAGAGCGATGGGAGCGATAAGAGCAGAGGGTGACGATGGAGGAGAGACAGAAAATGGGGTGCGAGACACAAACACAAGAGACACAGACACTTATAGCAGCCTGAAAATAGAATCCAATTATAGACAGGGGGCAAAAAGAAAGATGAGAAGAAGAGGAGAGAAGAATGAGGAGTGAGGTAGTGATGAGCGTAAATGTGTTGTGGAGGAAGAAATCACAGGCACGAGGTGGCAAAGGAAGGTGCAAAAAATCCCCAAGAACTGAAAATTAACCGCCTCATTTACAACACGCTGAATATAGACCCTAAATCATGACATACGTCATGGCTGTGGGATACATGCAGTCAGTAACTAACATGCAGTTGGCATTTCAGGCTGAATCTTAATTAAAAGGCGGGGCGGCATGGTAGGAGGCATTATTTCAGTCAGTGTGTGAAAATGAGACTTTTTCTGTATTGCATTTTTAAAAGTACACTTGCAGGCAGTGCAGTGCCTCACATAAATAAATCATACTCTCCTGCAGATTTATACAGGAGCAGCTGGGCCGATTGTGTCTGCTGAAGGTTTTAGTCAGTGTGATACAGCTCGTGTAACTATTGTTATCGTCTCACGATGACGAGACCTCACGTTTCCCCAGTGCTCACACCTTGATCTGTGCCCGCGCGCTCACCTTGACACCTGAGCTGCACTTCCTTCCTGCTGAACTTGACCTGACTCTCCTTGTTTCTACTCAGAACGGATTCATTCATCTAATCATAGCTGCTGCTGAGGTAACAACTAAGAAGAATAACATTTGCATAACAATAATGTGTTTATTTTGCTGCACAGTGATGGGAAATGTTTTCTGCCCGGTTCTGAACTCACTCGCTGTGTCTCAATCCTCCGGACTGCATGTGGCCCTGGACAGTCTGCCACCTCCCGGCCTTCACTCCCTCTGTCACCATGCTCTTCACGCTGTCACTGCGATAAGGACCCCCCCCATCATCCCCATGCCCAGTTGCTGCCCCCTTCTGACCCCCTGACACTGCCCCACTAAGAGACAGATACAGGGTACGGAGGTCCCACAGCAGACAGAGGGTATAGAAGAGGGAGATAACGACAGGCAGAGGAGAAAAAGACCAGAGAGTGTGAGAAAGACAGGCACAAACTCTCTCTCTCTCACACACACACACAGGAAAATAGATTGAGCAACCACATGACTAAGGAAGGGAGACAGATCAGTAGAGTGTGAGAGGGGGCAGGTCTAGTTTTCCAGGCCAAGTGAGAGGCAGTTGAATAAAAAGGTCTGGAGTCCAGTGTGGAGGTAGAGAGGGATGGGGAGAGCAGGATGAAGAGGTAGAGGAGGAGAAGGATTTACAAGGAGCCTGTGGAGGGTGGAAAACCAGCAAGAAGTCACTCCTTTGGGCCTGGAGGACCAAATCTACAGCTGCCAGCATTCACTAGTGGCAAGAGTGTGTGGACGCTGGTTATTTAGTTCTCATTCTCTCATTCATTTAGGCATTTGGGGCAGAGATGCGCTACTACACAAGGCAATTCAATGGCAGCAACTTAGAGCAACAGGAGGACGGCTTGTACTGAAGTGCCTCATGAGCAAATAATCGACTCATTTGGGAAGTCATCCAAAGTGACATTCGGTTAAATACAAGTGCATTTGTTCCTGTAAAACATCGATTACAGTCTATTTTTAGACCTTAATGTGTACTATTTCATTTTTTAAAGATTTACTTGTCATTTGATCACCACTTAGCATCAATAGCAGTAAACAGGAAGTAGTGAAAGACTGGCACCACAAAGGATCATAAGGGCAATCTAATCATATCGACCCTCCAAAAAAAGTACAAGGCACAGAAATTAATCAGTGTTCATACTTAAGAGCAGTTGTCAACTCATGGTTCCTCTCACAACTGGTTTTAGGTTTAAAATGTCATGTCTACTCTGAAAGCAGTGATGATCAAAAATAAAGCACAGTAGTGCCCTCTGGTGACATGACTACATTCCATTAATATGCATGGTGCTCCTGCTCCGGGAGACACAAAATAGGAGGCACCAAATCCGTTGTCGTCTGGTATGTACGTGTGGGATCGGAGGGGGGTTACTACACTTGCATCATGTCCCTTTGAAGGGCAACTTTCACATTTAATTCTGACCAATTGACCTCACAGTGCATGTGGATAAGTCATCAATCACAGCAACAGCACGGATGACACTGCAACAGTCAACACAGGAGACATGGACCTCATTTATCGAGCCAGGCACAAGGTGAATGTTTTTAGTCTTTATTAAAAGTAGGAACACACTTAAATGGGACCATAAATCAGTGATTATTTAGAGGAATATAGCATTCAGATATCAATCCTGTTTCTGACTGAACTTCACTGACAGGAGACGTGATTTTAAAAAGAAATATAGCCACATAATCTTTCACAGCTTTTCATCTCGAAGTTATCCGATTGATCAAATAAAGTACAATATACAGTAAATATAATTCACTGAACTTGAAGCCTAAATTAGAAAAATGGTTCATGTCAATTCACCACAAGCATTTTGTAAAGATTGTGTCGTGACTGTTGCTGACATCAAATATATAACAGGTTCAATATAGAAAAATGATAGTATTGAATCTCTGATCCAATAAATCCTTAAACATGGAGATTGATCGTGCAGGGTAGGTAACCTGTTTGATAAATGAGGCCCAGTGTCATTACAGAGAATGAAAGCTGCTGATCTCAAGAGAATCTCAAACAGGAAATGATTTCCCTGCTGTCTGTTGACTTTAGCGACATATTACTGGTTGGACTCACACACTACTGACAAACCTCTTATTTTACCATTACTGCATCTGTTTTTCTACCGCTGGACAGAAGAAAACATATGGAGACAGGACCTGCTGAAAAACAGCATTATGGACAATAAATGACAACCTTGAGGGTTTAAAAAAAATGAACATCTCACAACGCAAGCACTAGGGTCTGAAGCTGGTTTCCTGAGATCAGCAGCCATCATCTTCAGGCAGAGTTTTCAGACAGTAATCCATATATCCACCGCGTTCATAAGCACACTGCTGCCTCCTTTCTCCAGGCAATTTAACACACAGTCCTCAACAGCTAGGTCTATTAAAGATGACCAGTTATTAGACAGTTTATCAGACAGATGCCTGGTAGCTAGATGTCTAAGCTTAAAGTCCTCTCGGTGCCCGGGGGAGATAGGTATGACCTTGATAGTACTTCATTGGATTCAAGTGAATGAAAAAATTACTTTCATTTCATTACGTAAAAAAAACGCTGTTTTCTTATCTCCCAAAATGACAGACAGTAGACACAGTTCGAGTGCTACAGTGTTAGTGCAGTACACAATAGATATTAGGTTGATGGGGATCAGAGAGAAGCCACAGATGGATGTAAACCACAGGTGAACACTGGCACCTGGTTTAACGGTCAACCCTCCACAACAACAACAACAACAACAACAGCAGCAACAATTCCAGTTCACACAAGCAAAGGACAGGGAGATACACAGATTACAGAGAAGGTGGGTTAAAGTATACACATGTCTTTTGGAGAGAAAGGCTACGAGGGTTGTCCGTCTCCATGGATACACCCCATGGGAGAGAGGTGAGAGGTTAGAGGTCAGAAGTTAGTGGGACCGGCAGGGCTGTAGGGAGTGGGGGGGCATCTGAACATGCGCCTCTTTGTTCATTAAAAGGTGACAGGATGTGAGGAGTAGCGGCAGAAATTAGACTGGGGACGTTACAGGGCTGTGCAGCTTTGCCGCTGCAGTAATAGCTGAATGGCTGTCGTGGGCATGCTTAAGTGTGCGTGTATGACATTTCCTACATTCACATTTTCCAAGCAGATTATGAGTAATCATTAGTAACCATTTCTGCCCTCCAGTGTGCTAACACTGGGTGGGTTATTATTGTTATTACTATTGTTGATGGAAATCGCATTATAGAGCAGTAATAAGTCTAGAAATGTGCAGTTTGTGTATATTGCAACACAATGGCATTTATAGAATGGGCTTTTTTTAAAAGGCCGTTGGCTTAATATCCGCGGTAAGTCATGAGAAAATTTTGTCCCTAAGGAATAGAAAAATAATAAATAAATAATCAAGATTATAAAACTAGGTGGATTTAATAAACTGTCAGGCATCATAACATCCTCCTCCAATGGTTCAGTTTCAGTTGAGTGGCTAGTGGTGGTGACTGCACAGCTAGTAAGGGGATGGTGTGAGGAGGGGAAAGGAGAGTAATGCAACGAAGGGAAGGGAGGGGAAGAAGAGGAATGGGAATAAAGGTAAAGGAAAAGGAGAGAGTGGCACTGCCCCTGCCTCGTTACAGCCCTGCTCAGAGGGAAGTCTCTTACCAACCTTGGACCAAGACTCACTTGAGTGTGAGGCGAGGATCTCCATATGGGGCATAGGGAGAAATGTTTAGTACGAACTCCTTTGGCGGATAGGAGCTCCACCTCTGCTGCACTGTGCTGCTGTCATTGTTATTCCAAAAGTCTCTGTCTAGATCACTGTGGCCAAAGAGAGAGACAGGTCAGAGCAACACAACTATGGACAGCCTTGGCACCAACCAACCATTCGTATCAGGCGCTCCGGCCTTCGGAGATGATACGAGGGCTTGGTTTGAGGAAGAGGGTTGGTCTTACAGCTGCATCGGACAAAACATGCCCAGATCATTGCCTATTTCTCCACCTGAAGTTGACAAATCACCATAGTGGTCTGATTTTAAAAATAAAAAGAAGGGCAGCCTGGGGGAAAAAGGCATTCAACAAAAGCTTTTCATAAAGCAATGTGCTGCAGCAAAGACACAGAGAGATAGAGAAGGAGATAGGTAGCGAGAAAAGAGGAGGTCATAATTTGATGAATACATACAGCATGTGATTACATTCTGTTCATCTAGCACGGCACCACTGATGAAACACATTTGAGTAAACATTAAGAAGTCTGGCCTCCATCCTCGGCCGTGAGCAGTGAGAATGCATGAACGCATGAGACACAAGGCAGAAAAAATAAATTGCCAGACAGTCAAAGTAGAGGAGGAAAAGGTGAGCAGAATCACTGATGTCATACAAGTCACACAGCAGTGGTCAGAGCTGTAGCATAGGGACAGTGCAGGAGAGAAAGGCAATGTACAAAGAGAAGGAGTTTGAAGCTGAAATGACCTACAGAGCACACCAATGCTGCTGGAGCCAGTGAGAAAGAAAATGCAAAAATTAAGACACCAAGGGACTCAAGTCAGAATACATTCACATAGCCCATCTGTAGTGCTTAAAACTGTCGGTACAGAAAATAAAAAGTAAACAGAGACATTGAAAAACAGTTGAGACAACAGCAAGCTAGAGAAGAAAAGTAGAGATGAGCAGGTTAATAGAGGCATTTTGTGGAATAAAGTATTGTACTTAGCATTACAAAGCTGACATTTTCTGGTACTGACCTATAGCCTTGTTTCGACAAGAACAGAAATATCTTAATCTTACTTTGAGCCCTGTAAGAAATGTTAGATAAAAAGTCTTCCCAAACATTTACACTCCAATGATTTCACAAAGGGTGCTCGAGCTCCCCTCCATTTACTTAAACGTGCACCATTTTAAGCAATGCAGAGGCGTGGCTAAAGGCCTGCACTTAAGGTAGACCTATTTTACGATCCATAAGATAAGTGCAGGAGCAGACTGATCCAGCCAAAAGCTTCACAGGTAAGATAATGCAGATTTAATCTATACTGATCAAATCACTATCACTTTCATTTAATGTCTGTTCAGAGATTGTTCTCTTCAAGATAAAACAACAGGCTTCACGTTCTGCCTTGTTTGTGTTGTGTACATCGAGGGACTCAAAGCTGAACCAAATGGAGTTCATTATCACCAGATTATTCTACCCCAACCAGTTACCAGGCACTTACTTGATGGCTTTCTTCTCCCCTCGCCCACGTGCCGAGTCTGGAGTGTCTGCTGTCTCCACTCCTGGCTTATTCCTCTTCCCCTTGAGCCAAGCGAAGGGAGAGGACGAGAGAGAAAGCAGAGCAACAAAAGGTTAGCTTAGATTTGTCCTTTGAAGCTGTGTTTTTGCTATACTAATTTCAAGTGTAAATGCCTCTCCCATTATCTCAGGAACACTGTGCCATCAGTCCTTTACCCGATGGTCTCCTGATTACACTCATCAAAGTCAAATCAAATCTGCTGTGGAGAGCCATTTCTGACTATGATTATCATTCGCACCACCCTGAAATTTACATGGCAATTGCCTCTTTAAGGTAATCCACTGGGTACTGGAGAGAAGCCTCTAGAAAGTCCTGCACCAGCCTGATTTCAAATAGCTGGAGCATGACCTGCTGTAACCATGGAAATAATGGCAATTTAAAGGCTTCGAAAAGTGAGGTCTGCTGGGCGCATTCTTCTGGAAAAGCTCATTACAGTTAAAGGTGTTTCACACGTGTCACAATGCAAGTAATCTCTATTGACACTTTCCTACAAGTGGGACAGGGAGGGGATCAGTCTAAAGCTGCCCCTCCCTTCCAAATACCACGCATGCCTCTCTGAAAATGATGCTCTGATACACATCGAGGATAGGTGAGGATTCTCCATCCCAGAAAATGAGTGGGAGGAAAACACACTGAGCTGCCACCATGGCTTGGCTTGGACAGTTGGATCTTGAGTTGGCTGAAGGGCAATTTCCTGTAGTAGGTTTGCTTGTTGGGGGCTGAGCATGGAACTTGAGATTGGACATCTCAAACTGGACAATGGTTATGTTCTGACTAGGCGACCTCCCTGCTTCCATTTTACTCTCGTTTCCGTGCTAAGCCTTACCAGACCTCATTAGAATTCAGCTACCTGACCCTAATCACAACGACAATGTATCTGATTCTAGCTGTTTTGTCACTAAAGATGTTGATCTCCAGAGTGCTTATTTCCAAATGTGATGCATTATTATATTTTTTCTGTATCTCTTGTCTGTCTCTGATTGTGCCGATTGTCTCCATCTATGCCTGTCAAGTATTCTAAGTACATAGCAAGGTTCTCACAGTCAACTAAAACAAAACCAAAAACTAAAACTAGGTGTGAAAAAAACATTTTAGTTAACTGAAATAAAAATAAAAACTGAAACAACATTGTGTACTTACAAAACAAACTGAGCATCGTGGCATTTCCGATGCATCACATTAGCCTTCCAAACGATAATAATAAGACTGAACTGCCATTTTGTTTTACTTTTTTACTTTACTTGTATTCACGTCCCCTGATTCCTTGTTGTTTTGTTTCATAATGCCAAAAATAGCGAATGACGCATCGGTCCTGCCAACGTCATTTTAAGGTTACATGGAAGTTGCCGTACCACTGTGAGGAGCAATGTAACATTTTTCACATTAATCAAAGAAATGTGTTGATTCAAGAGGTTTTATTTCTGTAACAAATTGTACAGCGGCATCAATCTCATCCGCTCTTGTTGCCATCTTTCTGTCTGTTTATGATGAGGTAGGTATATAAGAAGGATTTTTAATCCTGCCATCTGTGCTCTGATTGGTCAATTGTTTCTCCAACTGGGGGAAACGGCCACCAATGGACACAACATTAGACCTCGTTGAATGTCTGGACAAGTTGAAGATTCAAAAGTCTGGATTTATGTGAATGATCAATAAGCTGTGTTTTCAGCTGATGGGCTGCTGTTACATATTCTCTTGACTTAGAATATATTTTATTGCCTTTTTTATTGTGAGAAAAACATAGCTGTTTATCCAAAGCAACATTACTTTGTTTTTAAGAACAGACAAACAAAGAAATATGGCCTCATATATGGTCTCAACTTTTGGCAGCATCATTCAGTTTGGGTCTTAAAGGTTCTGGTCTCAGTTTTAGGCCAGTCCAGAATTCTAGACCTGAAGATACCTCCCCCTCCAGTGGCAGCCATATCAGCACCCCAGAGTAAGGATTCTTATAGAGCTGCCTGCAAAAAGCTATCTGAACACCTGTCTAATATAAATCGATTTATCTTTGAGGCTGGGCAGACCAACACTTACATATATTCAAACTGTCCTGGTAAACACAAACCCATGGAGCCACTAAACGTGGGGAAAAACACAGAGAGGCAATCAGGCAGAGTTATGTATGAGTTTCTGACAGAGACTGAATTGACTCAGATCTATGTGTGATGCATGCAATGCTTATAAATAGCAGAACCATATGGAAATGCAAATTGTGCTGCAGCCTTCAATATATATTGAGCTTCAGAACGGGCAGACTGATGTCGACTCCTTAAGGTCCAGATAACACAGTTATCATTTCAAACTACAGTCCACACCTTGGATATTGTGGTTTTGGATATTGTTGGACCTGTTACAAAAGCCAGAGTTGACAATAACACTGCTGAGCAAAAATGATAAAGCCCACAGTGGCACCACTGAGCAAAAATTATATCTATCACACACAAGGAAACAAAGCCGCTCATCTATTGTATAATCAGCACTAACCTGAAAAAGAAAGGTCAACAAATGAATAAACATAGATCTGATAGGAACGACTAGTTAAAGAGCTGCATAAAAGAGGTGCGTTTAAAATTTAAACACTGACTCCAGAAACAAATCTCTTTATAAACTATCATAGGTCTCAAGTCTATATACCGAACACATCACAACATGTTTGTGGTATGTTTTAGCCGACATTATAGAGACCATTCATGATCTTTTATATTCGGCTTCAGGCATTTGATGGCTGTTATCATTGGCTTGACAAAACAAATACATGAAATTACCTCTTATCATTTTGTACACCATTTTGAAAACAGAAAAATGCATAAAATCTGCCATTACAGCTTCAAAACATGCATGCCCAAGAGGTAGACTTTTCCACATACAAAATAATCATTATGCATTATCACACTGCAATAAATACTGTATTCTTATATACCAATTTCAGAGTAGGCAAAACAGTCGGAATTTCTGTCAGGCGAGGACGAGCTATCAAAGGAAACTCATGTATCATTCAATGCTATCGTAAAATTTTCAGGAAGGTGGGAAGACACAGTGGATGAGTGAGAGTCCAGTGCAGAAAAGAGGGGTGAGAGCCAAAAATAGAAATCAAATTTAAAAAAAAAAGATCCAGCCAGCAGGAGAGCAAAACAAGGACAGTGCGGGGCGGCATGTGAGACAAAGAGATGGGAGGGAGGGACAGGTGCGAAGAGTGAACTGAGAGGAACAATGAGTGACAGGAAGTCCCGAGTGGATTGGATGTGAAAACAAGGGAAGGACTCAAACACTCTGCAATGGGCATCGAGTCCTGCGATCCTCATTTCCATGAACACGCACAAAGAATTACACAGCTTCAAAACCATCTCCTGTACACCTTTCCTCCAGCTCATTCACAAGAGTGGATAACAAAACAGTCTGTTTCTATCTTCGAGGGAGTTGTGGAGGCTGCAGGGATCCATAGCGATGAACATAACAAAGCTCAACAGCTCTAAGGACACGAGGCAAGAAACAATAAAGAAAATCAGCTCAATACCACAAATGAGGGTTAAAGCAACCCCCCCCCCTTCTTCTACTCAAACACCCTTGAAAATACTTGAGTCTAATTTAAACCAGCCGTCTTTTTGTTAAACGACAAAGGGTTTCACACGATTACAGTATTCAGTGCAGTCTGGCTCTGAGCCATGAGTTCAAAATAGCTCCAGCTGATATGATGAACCAATTATGAGACCTATCCAATTTGCAGCAAGCCTCAACTTGAGCAAAGACAACAATCTACTAACACTTTTTAAGTATCAAACCCCAACAGAGCATGTTATAATGACATTATTGGCAGGTGCATCGTAGTGAGGGGAATAGTGGAACTAAGTACTTGATGAGTCAACAAAATATTGGACTTAAAGGTGGCAAAAGCGATTCCAGAGAAATCTACTATGACAAATACCATGATATAGAGCGAACAACAACACAGCAAGTAATGTAACTAATGTTAGCTATGTTGTGGGTTTGCAAACTGTCATTAAAGTTGCTTCTGAGCAGTTAACATGCAGAGAGGACGAGCTAACATAACAACAACAGCGTCTCTGCAAACTACAAAGTAAGCTGAATGTTCATGGGCAAGTCACTTAACGTTGCCTGACACAGAAATCCTGGCCGAAATGATAATAATAATAAAAATAGTGTTGTGTGGCTCAGTCCGATTCACTGTGTTGCCATTTACAAAACCAGGGCTGTGCATGAACACTAGACAGTTTTTTAGAACACAGAGCAGAAAGCTAATTAAAAAAAGTGTATTTTTTACCTAAATCCTTTACCTTACCCCACCTTCAAACACAAATTTCCCATTTCCAACTGGAAGTCATTGTTTTTTTAAAGCACGTCAATGCAGTTTATTGTATTTATTGTAACCATGATAAAAGTGTCCTAACCTTAGTGAAGTAATCATTATAACACAAACCACGTTTTAAAAACGTTAAAGGACCCATGTGTAGAATTTAGTGGCATCTAGCGGTGCAGTTGCAGATCGCAGCTCACTTGCTGGGAGAAACTACGGTGGCCGCAAAACAATACAATAACACAAAAGGCCCCATCTAGAGTCAGTGTTTAGTTTGTCCATTCAGGGCTACTGTAGAAACATAGTGGTTCAACATGGCAGACTTCATGGAAGGTGACCCACAGCATCTGTAGATAAAAACAGCTCCTTCTAAGGTAACTAAAACGCAAAAAAACTATTTTCAAGCGATTATACACAAATAAAAACATACCTATAAATATTATATTCAATTTCAGCCAATAGAGCCTCTTAAATGTTACTGGACCTTTAATTACTGATTACACTAATAACCACTACAGATTCATGTGTTGACTTTGATTCAGTTATTTGTGCAGGCGTTTTAATGGATGAATTAAAAGCAGGAGGGGGCCACTGAGGCCTTGAGGATCCAGAACTGTAGATGAGTGAGAAAAGACTTGTGGTGTTGGACTGCCCAGGGTGATGCTGAGGGTTTTCTTGAAGAATACAGACATGAGGAGACAGAGTGAAACTACCACTCTCTCTGTCTCAGTTGGCAGTGTACTGCCTTCCAACACCCAGCTGTGTTTGTTTGCTGTGAATTAGCAGGCAGCAAGAGTCTACATGCTCGCTCAATATTACCCACATCACACCATAATTAGAGAGGAGTGCACTATTAAAATGGTCGTCCGCTGCAAAATCATCAAGTGATAATTTGTTCATCTGTCAAAACATTTTTTTATTTTATACCTGTGTTCTTCTGGAGTATTCCCTGGCATTGAGAAGCATGTAATCACAGTGGCATAAAACTGAAATATCACCAGGAACACTGCCAACATTCACTTGCATGTGACAGGTCAAGACTTCAGATCCATGTAATGTGCTGTTATTATAATATTCCCAATGATTGTGACAATTCTCCTTTGAAATTCTATAATTATTGATTTTCACATCTTCTCTCTCCTGTGACTGAAATAATTACTATCATCCTCCTAACAACTGTGAACTCCTAACTCCCAGTTAATGCAACCAAAATGCTGAAGGTTGTTGATACAAGCCCAACAGGGATCGAATCAGGCAGTGAATCTGGTCAGGTCCAATCTCAACTCCGCTCACAACTATGTCACGGATCAAACAGCACAGGGCTCACAGGAGCAAGCAGAGGGTTTCTGAATGCCAAACAGCCACTGCTGCTCAAACAGATGTTAGCTGCACCACCTCTGATATCCGAAAATCCCACCCAGCACCTACAACATGAGCCCCTGCTGATAATCATCATCCCCACAACGTGGCAGCTCAATAACCATCTATTATTATATCTATTATTATGACTCATTCTATTATTATTTGTATGTTTGCTTTGTTGTTACCACCTTTTGTCTCTAATTACAAAAATCATAATAAAGGCAGACATGAAAATAAACAAAATAAATCAATACAGAAGAATAATTGCTGTAAAACCTGAGTAAAAAAAAAAAAGTGATGCTAATACATCTATAAACAGCAATAAGCAAACAGATTTAGCAGGCAGCAGAAGGAGGCGATAGCATTCAATGTGCAGTACTTCCAGGGGGCTTGGATAACAGAAAGCTAAGCAGGAGGGAGGCTTCAGGATGACTGCACATGAGGACTTTTAAAATAAAACCCATCGCACTGGTTGCCAAAGCTAAAACACCGAAAGCAACACTCACCCAAAATGTCTTGTCTATTAACCTATGAATCATAACCAAAACTGGCACGGGACCACTCGCAACTGACACGTGAAGCTTGAGGCAAACATTTGTTCTTATGAAAGCTGACACTGTCGAAGAGTACACTCGGAAATATCAAAAATGAAAGTTTTAGATGTGTACTGGCTTGTGGTTGCCTCACGTAAAATGACCATTAACTACTGAGCAGTTTTGACCTAATGAGAACACTTTCATGCATAAGAAAATCAGCCTGCATGAATTTACGTCATACTAGTTACAGTATGTGTCTCAGTTGAAAATAACCTTGTTTATGCAAATTGTAACGTATATAAATTCTAATCATGTGCTCAGGGAATATAGGGCTACCACAGAAGATAGCAGAGATAAACAGATCAAGGGAAGTGAGGGAGTGGAAAACAGTCTCCAGCACCACTTTTTGTAGAATAATAGACTTAATATCTGCGGCGCCTTCATGGTTGTTAGTCACATATAGAAAATAACACACCTCAAGGATGATGATGTTAATGTGAGAAAATGATTTTTAACAAGATATGCTTTGTCGAAGTGCAGTGCATCATCAATAACGTGTTTATCATCAAAGAAGTGACTGCCATTTCTCTCAGTCACACTTTATTATTTTGTACATTAAGCAGCTGTGTTTAATGTGAATTCACACCAGTGGGCGGCTGACATTTCTCCCAAAGCAAGTGGTCAGAAGACTACAAAGGGCTTAATTAACATCTTAATTCCACTCCGTGTTACCCCCCGCCACCACACACACCCTGAAGTAGCAGGGTAAGATGCACTGATAAGAAAGAAAAATAAGACATGCACAAACAGCACCTCCACTGAGACAGAAGCACCATCATCTTGTGTGTGAGGATGTGGTTGACAGTGGCCTTCACAGGGTCAGAAGGCCAATACAACATCATCCTGTCCCAGGCTGCCCCTGCTCTGCTCTCACAGGATGGAAATAAGTTCCATTTACAGCAGTGCTCCGGAGAGGACCTCTGGCACTTTCCAAGGTGCTGGAAGCCGAACTACCACCATCCACAGCAGGAAACTAAGGAGTAATTCACTGCTCCATTTACTTTAAAGTGGAATATCAAATATAACACTATGTTCCGGCGAAGCAAACAATAGAAAGACTGTGTACCGCCGTCCCATTTCAGCACAGACCATTTCCTCCCTGTTTCATATACGATATAACGGCATCGACAATGTAATTTAGGTACAGTCACCTTCTGGGGATTCAAGCAACACAAATGTGGCATGTGGTGTGCGGAGCCTGCTACAATGCCAAATCCTGCCATCTGTGGACCAATAAGTTTCACAGCAGTGTGATGGTAGGCTGAATTAAGTAAGAGTTCGAGCCAACATTAAACTTGAAATAGGTGACCTGTGTTCCTGGGTTGTTACAAGCACAGGATGAATCAGAAATCAATTAACTTTAAAGGCATGCAAATCTAAAAAAAATCAGTCAAGTGAGGTGGCACTCAACCGTACAGCTCTGTCTGCCTAATGAGTGGTTGACTCCCTTTAATCAATCACATTTCATACCACATAATCAGAATGACATGCCCTCTATTAGAGGTCAGTCTGCCTGATCTGTGTTCTGTTTCTCCTCAATGAGTGGACTGGTATTGATGCTGCATCAGCACAGTTTGCTAATGTTGGAGCTGTATCT
>NW_023339762.1:14462758-14463139 GCF_004916995.1 Morone saxatilis | reverse complement strand
ATACTTTAAGTACATTTTGCTACTCATACTTTTTTACCTGAGGATGAATTTATATTTTTATTTTTACCCTGTATTTGTACTTTTACATTAGAAAAAGATCTGAAAACTTGGACGCACTGGTGCTACGTCTTCATTAATAACTGTCTTGTTACAGAAAATTCTCAGTTCAACAAGATTGCACATAATATTTGCACATATTTTCATAATATTTGCACATATTGTCTCTTCTCCACTGCACTAAAGTGTCTTTTTATAGTAAACTCACAGCAGACAATGTTTATTAAGGCTCTCTGATTATTAAAGCATGTTAAGATGGCAACAAATGTGACTGGAAGCTACAGTATATCTGTTATTGAAGCTTGTGTGTTTATGTGTGTGTGT